>NC_041389.1:519233096-519259298 GCF_002162155.2 Triticum dicoccoides
AGCTAAGCCCCCGAGTGAGAGGGTTGCTCTCCACTCGGCAGGATTTTCTGAAACTTAGGCGTGTACTGGACTGCAGCTAAGCCCCCGAGTGGGAGGGTTGCTCTCCACTCGGTAGGATTTTTTGAAACTTAGGCAAGTACTGGACTTCAGCTAAGCCCCCAAGTGGAAGGGCTGCTCTCCACTCGGCAGGATTTTTTGAAACTTAGACAAGTACTGGACTGCAGCTAAGCCCCGAGTGGGAGGGTTACTCTCCACTCGGCAGGATTTTTTAAAACTTAGGCGAGTACTGGACTGCAACTAAGCTCCCGAATGGGAGAATTGCTCTCCACTCGACATGATTTTTTAAACTTAGGCGAGACGGATTCATAACTAAGTCAACACTGGGGGATTTAGAGCATATAAAAAAGAATAACAATCACTTATGAGATTGTAAAAACTGTGTCGCGGGGTGACCGAGTGGTGATGAGGTGACCAACCGAGAGGCGACGCGCGGAGTGGCCGAGTGAAGTAGATGAGTCCCGCGGAGTGACGATGCGCGGGGCGTCTGTGTGAAGTAGACGCGTGCCGTGGAGTGGCGATGCGCGGAGCGTCCGAGTGGTTGCTGGACCAAAACGTCTTTGTCCGACTGCCGTAGTGGTTTGTTAACCATCCGAGTAAATCCGTCTGAGCGTGCGTGCGACTCGTTCGAGTGGATGGTCATTCAAGTGTGCTTTAGTTCCATCCGAGTGAACCTGGGTTCGAACAGAAAAGGGACCGTGAAGCAATTGCACAGTTAATTTGAGAACTAAATTGTAAAATGATCAGAGATGATAAGGTCCTTAATCCTCTGTCGAGTGGCTGGGGACTTGTTCCGCCAGGTTCGTTGTAGACATTGCAGATGAGGCTGGAGACTGTGCCAGACGGTGTTGGTGGCCGTGCGTGGAGGTTCGACGATGGCCTCACAGACGAAGCCAGAAACGATGACGAGGCAGATGGCACTGATGACTGCATGTTGAAGCCAACCAACCGAATAGCCTGCACGTTAATTGTCCAGAGTGCAAAAATCATCTGCGGGCTAGCCGGTCGAGTGAACCTGTTCGTTAGCCAGTCGAGTAAAAAGATGAATCGGTCGAGTGAACCACAGTTGGGCTGCGATCCGGTAGCCACACCATCAGCCGAGTGGAATAAATGATGAGTTAGTCGATCGACGTTGTTCGTCTCAGTAAGCCTGCAAGTTAGTACATTCACGAATATTTTTTGCTGGACTAAAGTGTCCATGCACGAATGCTATTTTGCAATAATTAAAGACCACAGATGGCCGTGCATGCATGCATGGATGCTAGTATTTTGCAGGGAGTAAAGACCACGAATGGCCGTGTAAGCATGCACAGATTAATCGGTGTGGAAACTGAAAGCTAAGCAATTAAGCCATTAATTTGCAGGAAAAGCGGGGGCATCAATCACCGTAATTACGTAACGGAACCCTCGCCTAATTGGCCGCTTAATGAGGTGATTACCTTAATGAAATGGTAACTGGCTAATGACATGCACTTGGGTTAGAGGGGTGCGTACTCTCCCATGTAGACGACGCAGAGGAAACAGGCGCAGGTGATGAGGCAGCGCGTGCCGCTGGAGATGTGAGAGAGGGCCGGCGAGCCGGCGAGCTCGTCGCAGGGCGGCCAGAACGGCGCGGGGCCGGCGAGCTCGTCACAGGGCGGCCAGCATGGCGCGGGGCCGGCGAGTGTGCTGCAGGATGGGCGAGTATGGTGCTGGGCCGGCGAACGCGGCGCGGGGCCGGCAAGCGCATCGCCGGGCGGGCGAGCGCGGCGCAGCATGTCACCGCTCCGGGAGCCGGACGGGATCGATCCCTACGCATCTTCATCCGCACGTGCGGTGACGATGCGTCGAAGAGCGGCAACGACGTTTGCATGCGAGGCCGAAGACGACCCTGTTCTTGGCAAAGGCAAGACACATCATAAGTAAAATAAGGAATAGATGTAAGAATTGCTACAAACCGCTCACATCATGGTTCGATAGACGCCATGCCCCACGGTAGGCGCCAACTGTCATGGTAACGATTCTGACAATAAAAGAGGGGTAGGATAAAGGAGCATGATCTATCGAGATGCAAATGGGTGACATGGTGGTTTTAACGAGTTCGGGCCTCTCAGGGTGGAGATAACAACCCTACGTCTCGTGCTCCGGAGAGGCTTTATTTTATCTGTATATGTATCCGAAGATTACAATGTATGAGAGAAGAGAACGGATCCCATGCCTGAGCTAAGTCCTGAGACTAATGGCCAAAAGAGAGAGGTGAAAGAAAAAAGCCCCCAAGTCTAGTGGTGGGGGGTGGCTTATATAGAGTGCGCCACCCCCTCACCTCCTATGTTATAAAGTGGGGCATGAATGCCATAATATCAGCCCACTACCAAGCCCTCACCATGAGAATGATGCCGACTGCTTTGTTGCCTGCTGGTCTTCGTATATCCGAGTGGGTCATGCGGTCGAGTGGATGGTATACTGCTTGGTCGAGTGGATGGTATACTGCTTGGTCGAGTGGATGGTATGCTGCTTGTCCGAGTGGATAGTATGTCTGTATGAAATTTATCTGGACCCACGTGTTGTGTGGACCCCATGCTTTATGATATTTCGACCCTTCGTGGGCCTACCTGTTATGTGTATCCCCAACACCACCGACGATGTAGATCCGAGCGGCTAGAGGAGGAGCCACTGCCTGCATGCGGCCTTGCGGCCTTGCCGGGGTCTTCCGGCTCGGTGCCTGGCCAGTCCATGGCGCGACGCGATCTCCCACAGTCGGGCGAGCTCAAGACTGATCGGATCCGCTTCAAATCCGACCGCGGGGTGCGCTAATCAGGTGACCGTGGTTGGGTAGCTCCGAGGTGTCGAGGGGGAAGGGGGTTGGGCGTGCGCGCGTCCGAGCTGCACAAATGCAGTGGCAGCGGTGGCGGCGAGGGGCGGAGTGGAGAAGGTGGAGGTGGTGCGGCTGGAGGGGGGAGAGGGGCGGATAGAAAAAAGGGTCTCTATGCCACTGACGGGCGGGCCAGAGGAGGACACGCGCCCGTCCGCGCGCTGTCCATTTCACCCCATAAACGGCGCAAAGTTGGGTCGAGGATAGGTCGAAAGCGGACAGAAAACGGGCAAAAATCCGTCTGGCCCGTGCTGGCCGTCTGATTTGTTCATTTTACCTCAAACGGATGGGCCGAACGGGATGGGGTCACGCTGGAGTTGGCCTAAGGGTGCCACGTGAGTTGGCCAGGAGTATGATTGATCTGGCCATCGGGGTCGTACGGATGGAAACACCGCGTGGTTTCCGTTGCGTGTGACGCCTAGTGGGTCGACATCTTCCATCGGCCTCCGGTTTTGTTGGGACATGTGAAGCCTGCGTTTCACCACGCGACGCCAGAATGGAGATCCGTGGATTGGCTTCTAGTGTCAAGCAAGTCACGCGTCTGACTGATCGGTGGACAACTGGACATTATGGATCAGAAAGGAAAATGAGACCAGAGCAAAATGCTGGGATCATCTAGCATTCTAGCTAGGGAGGGACATAGAGTTCGGTGTTTGATTACGGCCATTCGGCTTACTGGTCCTGCAGACTGAACCTACGCAAAAGTTAGCATTTTAATCGGTATATAGGCATATAGCGTATCGCACCCTTCCGTGGTTTACTTACACTATTCGTTGCCCTTTTTTTCATGAAGAATTACCTCCATTTTCTCTCCTGTTTTTGTCGCGGAGCAAACGACTACTCCCTCAATTTCATAATGCACTGCGACCGATTTTTAGAAGTCATATTTTGCAAACTTTGATCAAGTTTATGAAGAAAATTATATACGTCTACAATACTAAATATATAAAATGATATATGTTAGGCATTCTAGATGTGCATATGATTTTCCCACAAACTTGATCAAAGTTTGTGAGACTTGACTCTCCGAAAACACTATTTTCTATAACACCGCTCCAAAGTTTTAAAGAGCCCACATTCAATTAACGTCTCCAATTAAAATTGGGCCACCTGATTTTAAAGGGTCAACAATTTCTCAACGCTTTCATTCAATTATTTAATACTATACACTATGCTTCCAAAATTTTAAGGATTTACAACTAATTGAGGTGATCAATTTAGAATTGGATCACCTGATTTTGACCGGATCAACAATGTCCCAAGGAGTTATCTCATTCATCTCTTTTAATTTCCTGTGTTCCCTAATTTTGAAACTCTTTCATGCAATTGAGGTATTCAAGTTTAGATTTGGTATACGATTTTGAGTGGGCCAACGATTTTTCAAATCAACCATCAGCAACCGGCCTATAAAAACACGCCAATTTCGCGCACCCTCCCACCACCTAGAAAAAAGAAGTGCCACCATGTGATATTGTAGCACCAATAGAGTACCGACACAGAAAATTTCCTAGATAAATATACGTTGGTCAGCAGATAACACAGAACCATACCACGAAAGGCCCATCAAATCACCATATTATAAATAAAAAATAAAACACACTCCATCATCTCCCCCACCGGCCAAACAAAATATTCCATCATTTCCAAAAGATAAGGGGT
This sequence comes from Triticum dicoccoides, assembly GCF_002162155.2. NCBI lineage: Eukaryota > Viridiplantae > Streptophyta > Magnoliopsida > Poales > Poaceae > Triticum > Triticum dicoccoides. The sequence continues at coordinate 519,237,664 of NC_041389.1, forward strand.
ATTAGTTTTTAGAAAGTCAAATTTCTTAAACTTGGACGAAGTTCAGAGCAAAAAATATTGACATCCACAATAACAACAACAAAGTCTTTAGTCCCAAACAAATAGGGTAGGGTAGAGGTGAAACCCACAAGATTTCACGACCAACTCATGGTTCTGGCACATGAATAGCAAACTTCCACGCACAGTTGTCCATGGCTAATTCTTTGATGATGAATATTTAATAATAAAATATGGAAATTCATTTCATGATGAATCTAATCATATCGATTTGATATTATGGATTTTGATATGTTTTGAATTTGATCAAACTTAAAGGTTTGACTTTTAAAAAAAGCAATACATCTTATATTTTAAAACAGAGTGAGTAATTTTTTAAAAAAGCCCAACAACACCAACATCGCTACAAAGCGCGCCCAAACCTTCTAGTATGCACTATGGAATGGAGGGAGTATTTGGAGTGCTGCTCAAGATTAAGTGAACCTGGCCGGTTTGCATTTTTTTTACAATATAAAAGCCGAAAGTCAAGTCCTCGCAGTTTTTTTTTTTTTTTTGAGGAAAGTCAAGTCAAGTCCTCGCAGATGCTCCAAGATAAGTGAACCCGGCCGGTCTCCATACAGTGAATCGTCGTGGTACGAAGCAGTTTCAACTCCACAAGAGATCGATGGAGCACATTATCTTCTGGATATACCTTGGCGTGGAGCGCTGGCTGGCCGGAGGATAATGATAGAATCCTCTCACAGGAACCAAGCACAAGTACACGAGTGTGTACTCAGCACTAGTATTCCCACTACAACCGGTCACGGTTTGGTTTGTACCCCTAGCTAAGCAACCGGGCAGGAGCAATTGGGCGCCCGATCCAGAGCCATTCAGACCTACCAACGTTCTTTTTTTTCAAAGGCCTCTATCAACGGCTTTAAAATACGCCGTCGATCTTTGGATGAGCACCGGCGATGGATCCCGGCGACTTGACGCTCCGTCGCGTCGGCCGCACGGCGAAGACCCGGCCAGGTCCACGGCCTCATCAGATGGGAGCATGTCACCGTCGGACGCATGCATGGATCCAACGATTAGAATAGATTAATAATCATTCTAAAAGGCTTTGCTTGCTTATCCTCCACCGCAAGCAAGACCTGTTCACAAAGATCACGGCAATGATCACAACGCAACAAACAAATCAGATTCAGATGCAGATGCAGATGATGCGGTTAGATTTTGACATACTCCTAGAAAAATACGAAGTCTTGGCTGCTGAGGTCGTCTCTGAGCCCGAGGTGGGAAGTTCCGACCAATTCCAGGCGGATTTTAAAAAGTTAGCAGGGCCTGTTTTATTTTTCCTTTCTTGATATGGTTGTTGGCGCCTGTTGGGATGTGTGTAAGTACTGTATTATGGCAAGAGTTCGAGTTTATAAATCGGAAAAAAAATACTGAAGCTCTCCAGAAAGAAAAACATATCCGACAGTATCCAAACAGAACAGCCAAGTGGATTTCAGCTGGATCCCACGGACCGCGGTGTTTATTATTCACACATATCCGAAACAGTGATCAAATCCAAAATGGGACAAAGATTGTTGCGAAGACAACGGTTCGAGCCACTTGACAAGCCGGAAAGCGAAGCTCATCAGGCCGTACCAAGTTCCACATCATGTCGATCAACGATTATTGGATTCGATGAGGACACCAGACCACACCATGTTTAAAGCACGGTAAATGAGGATTATTGGACCAAGAGGACCCCGTCACGGATGCGGATATATGATGAAATGTCGTTTCTTCGTCTCCGTGGTGCTTTCTTTCCTGGTCCGTCAGTTGGCGCTGGCCATGGTGGCCCTGTCCTGCCGCCTCAGCCTATCGCCTTCGCGGCACAGGTAGTCCTGAAACTTTTCCTGCAAGATTGGAGCGCATGGTGAGTACAGGAAGGGGAAGCACGGAGATCAACGATAACTGCGACTACGAGAAAAATTCAATCAAAAGTAGAACGAGAACATATATAGCATGTGCGGCTGTTAGCCTTTTTAAATTGGCCATTCTAGAAGACCCACCAAATCGGTTTATCCCTCCAATTGGTTCGGCGTGTGAGACACCACGATTAACTATCTGAAAAAACCTATCTGAACAGAAAACTAACTAACACACTACATGTGGACATGTGGTCCATTAACTAAAGCTTGCATTTCGAATCTGGTTCAACTGTCCCTGTCAAACACAAGGAACGCATTGATAACATAACAAGAAAGGCTTAACAGCAAAGTTAATGTTGATGTTGCCTAGCAGAACATGACCATGATATACTAACACTACCGGTTGCATTCCAAGATTCATCCGAGTAAAGTAATCATGTGTCCATTCATCTGGAAGCGTACCCCCAACCTCAGAATGACAACACGTCCTACCCGAAAAATTCCTCAGTGCGTCATCTTGGTTTATTGACCTAAATATAACTCTCAACCAGTCTCCATCTTTCTTGTACTGTGATACTGCTAGCATCTCTACAACTCACACATAACAAACCTTCTTTTATAAAGCCGTCACACCAAATGAACTTTTTGGCTAATCCTAAAAGCTCACAGACTCACCGTGTACAATCAAACAATGTATAAGCATGTTTAAGGGTCAAAAACGTGATAGCAGATGTCATTGAATAAAAACAAATGGCGGAAGTGTATGGCTTTGCTTTGATAGGAGAAAAAAACCCACATAATTGGTTCCCTTCACTTTCATCCAAGGTTTACTTTACCCATTCTACTTTTGGATTGGCAAATAGTAGATTTTTAAGGGCCAAAGAAGATGATGTACAGGTACAACTCAGCCCAATTTTCAACTTTGGGTGCAATTTAGCATGTGTCAGTTATAGGACGGAGCAAGAAGCTGACTTAGCAATACTAACTGAAGATTATATGAAATTATCATTAGCAAATTTCATTTCTAAGACCCATTCCCTGATGATTATCCGAAATTGTTATATCACGGTGAACAGAAGATTTACCTGATGCGTATACAATATCAAAACATCTAAGGGCCAAAAATATACTACACATAAAGAGGACCATTTGAGGGAAGTAACACAAAAGTGCTGATGTCCCTGTAACCATAGCCCCAATCCCGCAACAAAAAAATACCAAACAGATTTCTTAGTGCACCACCTCTGCTATTTACCTAAACAAACCTCTCCATCAGGTTCTATCATCCCAGTACATACCATCTCTACAACTCAGACAAAATGAACATTACTTTTACATTTTTTAGGTAATGACTAATGAGTCTAATGAACAATAATTTTAGAACCTCAGAATTGAACCTTTTAGCTATCCGCAAAAAAGGTGATAAGAGATTAAGTAAAAAAACAGAAGGGTTGAAGCATATGCTTAGCTTTGGAAGGAGAAACAAATGCGCCTCCACTTTCATCCAATATGTAAAGGCAAAAAAAGGGTGATAGAAAAGCTCACAACCAGTTCATAGTTTTGGGTGGAATGTGGCATGTGCCAGGGAGAGGCAGAAGCATTATACCAGGATGCCTCTCCTTCATTTGCCCATTGTTTTTAAATTAACGCTATCCTATCGTTTCCCTGTTACGAATCTATATAAACCGTCTGTATGTGGATCCTAGTCAACTCCATATAGCACTAAAAGAGCTCCAATAATAAACATGGAAAGAACCTAACAAGGAGTAAAGCTTGTATGTGCTCTACATCTACAAGACATCCAAAGTTACTTTTATATACTTTTCATAGATGAGGATGCAATACAAAGACATTCAACTCGACACTCGAAGTCCATAACATCTAAGAGCCAAAAGAATCACACATAAATGTGTAATTTGAGGGAATGGTTATGATAAAAAAAACATGATGACATAAGTTCCTCTACACTCTTGATCTGTCACTGATTTTGCAATCAAGTCAAATATTCCTTAACTAATCTTATGCTTGCAGGAAAACTTCAACATTTCTTCAGTTTTATCAACTGGATCCTCGACTTTGAGAAGAGCTTCTCTCATTCCAGCTATTCTAAATTCTGCACTGAATGATTCCATGTTGGATGATATGCCATTGGAAAACACAAAATCGTTTTATAGTTGTTACATCGACTCCTTTTCTATCTGACATCTTACTACCTAGTGCTATCACAATGGCTAACCATTCAGTCATTGCTTGGGGGCCAACGCGAAGCTTCCGTTTCCTTTCGGAGCGGAGGAATCCCAATAGGGCCGTGGATGGATCGCTCTATGTTGGCGCCGAATTCGATCAAGAACGGACGATTCGGATCAAAACATAACGATCTCAACAAAAACTGACGGCAAAGCGTCGCCCAGATTTCGGTATGGATGAATCCCAACAGTTTATGCCCTAAAATTAGAACGAGGAGATGGCGAGGGAAGGCACCTTGCCGCCAGAGAGGGAGACGACGGTGAGCCCTGCGGCGGCAGCACCGCCCCAGATCGCCACCGTCGACGAGAGCAGCGACCAGCTCCGGTAGATCATCCCGCCGCCTTGTCTAGTCTGTAGATTGCAGGAAGCCTAATCTTTTTTTTTCGAGACAAGATTGCAGGAGGCCTAATGGCGGTAAGGGCACGAAGCCGTTTAGGCTCACAGCCCACCACTCCGTATTTTCTGCCTCGGCCACATCCTTGTTCGGAGTTTCACGGCCCACAGAGATGTGCTTGATTAACATTTCTCAAACACTTGTTCAACATCTCTTTCAATCCCTGTTTAAGATTTTTACATGCTAAAAAAATTTCATCATTTTTTTAACACATGGTCAACCTTTGTTCTATACACTTTTAACATTTTCCAAATACTTGATTAACATTTTTCAAATACTTGTTCAACATTTTTTTCAAATGCTTGATTAACATTTTTATATACATGATCAAAATTCTATCATTTTTTAGTACATGGTCAACATTTTTTCTCTACACATTTAACATTTTCCAAATGTTGCTTGATTAACATTTTTCAAATACTTGTTTAACATTTTTTAAATGGTTGATTAACACTTTTATATACACTTTTAGTTTGTCAACTGAATTGCTTGAGGACAAGCAATGGGTTAAGCTTGGGGGAGTTGATACGTCTTCATCGTATCTACTTTTCCAAACTCTTTTACCCTTATTTTGGACTCTAATTTGCATGAATTATATAGAACTAACCCGGACTGAAGTTGTTTTCAGCAGAATTGCCTTGGTGTTATTTTTGTGCAGAAATAAAAGTTCTCGAAATGACCTGAAAATTTATGGAGAATATTTTTGAAATTAATAAAAAATATTGGCGAAAGAATCAACCAGAGGGAACCCACCAGGCGACCACAAGGGTTGGGGGCGCACCCCTGGCTTGTGGGTCCCACGAAGCTCCACCGACCTCAACTCCAACTCCATATATTCACTTTCGAGGAGAAAAAAAATCAGAGAGAAGGATTCATCGCGTTTTACGATATGGAGCCGTCGCCGCCTCCTGTTCTTCATCGGGAGGGCAGATCTGAAGTCTGTTCGGGGCTCCGGAGAGGGGAAATCGACGCCATCGTCATCATCAACCACCCTCCATCAACAATTTCATGATGCTCACCACCGTGCGTGAGTAATTTCATCATATGCTTGCTGGACGGTGATGGGTTGGATGAGATTTATCATGTAATCGAGTTAGTTTTGTTAGGTTTTGATCCCTAGTATTAACTATGTTCTGAGATTGATGTTGCTATGACTTTGCTATGCTTAATGCTTGTCACTAGGGCCCGAGTGTCATGAATTCATATCTGAACCCTTTATGTTTTCATGAATATATTTGTGTTCTTGATCCGATCTTGCAAGTTGTAGACACCTATTACGAGTTATGATCCGCATAACCCAAGGTGACAATAATTGGGATTCTTTCTGGTGATTACCGCAGTCTTAGGAGTTCATGTATTCACTAAGTGCTAATATTTTGTTCTGGTTCTCTATTAAAAGGAGGCATTAATATCCCTTAGTTTCCATTAGGACCCTGCTGCCACGGGAGGTAGGACAAAAGATGTCATGCAAGTTCTTTTCCATAAGCACGTATGACTATATTCGGAATACATGATTACATTATATTGACGAATTGGAGCTAGTTATGTGTCACCCTAGGTTATAACTATTGCATGATGAATATCATCTGACTCATATCATCACTGATCCATTGTCTACGAGCTTTTCACATATTGATCTTTGCTACGTTACTTTGCCGTTGCTACTGTTACAATTGCTTCAAAACTGCTACTGTTACTTTTGCCACTCTTACCGTTACTTCCATACTACTTTGCTACTAAATACTTTGCTATAGATATTAAGTCTTTCAGGTGTTGTTGAATTGACAACTCAGCTGCCAATACTTAAGAATATTCTTTGACTCCCCTTGTGTCGAATCAATAAATTTGGGTTAAATACTCTATCCTCGAAAAATGTTGTGATCCCCTATACTTGTGGGTTATCACATCTCTTATAAGCGACAATGATTATATGAGCATCCTTTAGTTTGTTGCAGTTTTCCTTGTGAAATGATTTCCATATAAAGAATTTGAATGACCAGAGGAGTACTTCCTCAATAGAGAATTTCATTACATGGAACATCCATATCAAGAGATATATTGTTTTCGGATTGACCGTTGGATATCTCTTGATCTTATTGTGGATCTTATTGTGGGTGCACGCATTGCAAGTGTCTTTAGCCGTCTTATCACTGAGATTTCACTTGTAAATAATTAAAGGAAGATCCATACGATGCAGAATCCATAGGTGAAGTGTGATGTTGTTCTGTGGACAATCATCAGCTCGTTCTTCGTATAGTCAATTTAGTTTATACTTACCACATCTTTTTTCATATAATATGTATGCATATGACGTATAAATATATTCCTAGAGCTTGATGCATGTTTTGTACTCACCACATGGCCACACTAGAAAAAGGAGAACAAAAAATTAACGAGTAGAAACAGGGTTTTGGTATTTGCAGGTGATTTATTCCATGCCAAGTCATGTTATTCCACCATGAACTATATCCCTTTGATTTCTCTTTTCACAAAGTGAAATTACCACAAAAAAATAACCAAGTTTAAGAAATGTAAACTATGATTATATATCTTTATTATTAAAGGGTTGTTTGTGATGGCGGTACAATTAGCGTTATGTAGAAATAAATTTAAAAAAAGGAAACTAGGAAATTATTGTCGCCATTTGGCTTGAAGTGGCCGCGATGCTCCTGCCACAGATGGTGTGGGGGGGGGGGAGTATTACATATCAAGTGATATACACCAGAGATGAGGGGAGAGAGTATTATATACAATGCACGTGAAGGTGGGATGCGACCTACATAAACATGTATCCATACACAAGGGCCGACATATGAGGATAATGATCCTCGTGATAGTGATATCATCATACGACATTTAGTTAAGAGCATTATACATACTTTCTCAGACCGAATCATGATACCTCCTCTGTTCTTTAATACAAGGAAAATATAAAAAAACAATTTTGCACCTATACAAGGTCAGTATCTCTTTTTAAGAAGAATTGATAAGATTTTTTGCCTCCTACAATGGTGATTATTAATGCAAACGTTGTATGCAATCATAGAGAAAGAGGCACCAGATGCAGGATGACTAATTGGCACGGAACATGAGAGATTTTACACACAATAATCTGGCTCTGTATACAAAAAACGGAGGGAATAATAAATATGTTAGCTAGAATTTGAGTATGAGTAGAATTCTTCTATTAGCAAGTGTATAAGGGATAGTTATCGCAACATAATCATAAACCAGATGCAACATACCTGACATGAATAACAATGATGTTTGATCAATGTCTCACGTTAAAATTTGTTGGTCTGTGGCAACGCACGAGTATTTAGAAAAAGGAGGTAAGGAAGTGGCTGCCCAAAAGGCCCCCTTCACCAACATAGGCCCACAAAAGGGGGGGGGGAGCTTGCCTACAAGCCCCCCTTTCCTAGGCGCCCCAACAAGGGGGCCCCAAAAGGCTCCCCTCCCAACACTTGCCACATAAGGGGGCTGCCCCTAAGGGGGACACCCCTTTCCGAACATGTTTCCACCAAAAGGGGCACCCCCTCAGCCCCGTACAAAATAACCCACAAAAAGGGGGATGTTGTCCCCCATGGCTGAACACCTTCCCAACATTATGTTTTTGTACGAGCCGCCCCTCTGGAAAATCCGGGAGGTCCCAGATTTATTTCCGCACCGTAGAAAAACTCCGGACCTATTCTGAAACTTTTTTCAGTTTGATTGTTTACTCCCAATTTCATTTTCGGTTTCTCGAAAATACTTCCAGTTTTCTCTTCAAAACATTTTCAGTGTTTCCGAAACTTTTTCGATGAATTTTTCTCAGGCTCCTAACCTAGTACTCAACAGATGGATGACCCTTAAGTGTATGACCCTGTAGGTTTGGTGAAGTATAGACATGACCTGGAACTCCTTCCGATCAAGGATCCATATTGACCCCTATGCCCACACGAATGATATTCAAGTGAACCTTTAGTTCACGTGAGTTATTACTATTTCTTCGTGATATGTTACAAATAACAGAGGCGAGATTTATTGACATCCTCATGAACCAACAACTTGTTCACTAGCTATGCCAGTTTCCTCGTTATCCGTTTTGTTCTCCTTTCTCATTCCCGTGTTTCGGCATCCCCGTGATCAAATCACGTTGTGTTTGGCCAGAAGATGATTGATACCGTCATACCGAGAGGGCCCTAAGAATATCTCTTCATCGACGAAGGAGAAAATCCCAGTCTTGAGCTATCAAGTGTCTTGTCATACTTTTCCATGAACCCGTAAACTGCTATAATTGCCCCTGTTACTAAGAGGGCCCTAAGAATATTTCTTCATCGATGGAGGAGAAAATACGAGTCTTGAGCTATCAAGTATCTTGTCATACTTTTCCCCTGAACCCGTAAGCTGTCGTAATTGCCCCCCTATTAGTGATGACATTTAACAAACCTAAAGTGCATGGAGCAAGTATGAAGGAACACGTACTCTCACGGTTGAAGAAATGCAAACGTTTAACTTACTTTGTGTTATAAACCATTAACTTGTGACGAATGGATCACATAGTATAGAACAATTAGGTTGGTTCAAGACAATATGTTCTCCTAACATTGTGTCCTCAGAGTTGCCATCATTCACATGCCCATGATCAGGAAAACAGAACCATCATGCAACACTTGAGCTAGCCTTAGAGATGAGACTAAGAATCTATTTTACCGTTTATTATTCCACATGTGCACACGAGTTCCATCAAAGCCTCGTGGTTATTGCAGACTCAAGAACCATTATAGTTATACCATAAAACATAAAAATTAATTACCTCGTGGTAATGCATTGTCTAGAAGGCCCTTCCTATGTAGTAGCGCCACTTACTAAAAGTACACGGAAGTGGTGAGAGAAAGTAATTATTTGAAGATCTTTTCTGATTTATGCCATTTTCTGCATTTGATGCTTCCTTGTAAAGTATGTCAGTGTATTTATTTATTTATTTTGCATGGAATGTCAGTGTATTTATGAAACAACTGAATTTCGTACACCAGTTGTGTGTTAAGTTATATAGCCAATCAATTCACAATGCAATTTTGTGACGCCCGGATAATCAAGCTACAGTAACCTCTGCTAATGACACCACGTCATCTTCGTTACTGTCGCTAATCTCGCGTTAGTTCAAAACGATTTGAATTCAAATTTGAATTTTTGGCAAACAACCAAAGTTTTCAAACATTAAAACAAAAATGTTCAGAATGTGACTTAGTTAAGTTTACTAAATTAGGTACAATCTATGTGCTTTTACAAAACTAAAGTGTTAGGTAAATAAAGAGAAAATAGAAAAGAAAATAAAGAAAAAAGAAAGTATAAAAAAATAGAAAAATAAACTAACAAAAATAAAACAAGGGCCACCCCTCCCACACTGGGCCACGACCCAGCTAACCGGCTAGCCCACTAACCTAGTCGGCCCACCCCCACTCCCCATCACCCCCTTTCCACCCCGAAACCCTAACCGAACCAGCCCACTCCCCCTCACTCCCTCGTCTCTCCCTCTCATCCTGATCCAGATCGGATCGGGGCTGACCCCGTGGCCGTCGCCCGGTGCCGCCCCACCGCCCCCCGCCCTCGTCCCCTCTCCCTTGACGGTTCCCCTCGTCGCGCCGATCGCGACCGTGCCCTCGACGCCTGACGCCGCCCTACCGCTAGATGCCGGAGCCACCACGCCGGTACGCCTTCCCGCCGTCCTCTACCTCGTCGCCTCATCCCCGTCACCCACCTCGAGCACCACTGCCCCGTGCCCTACGAATCCCGGTGAGGCCACGGCCTCGTCCTCCTCCTTCCCTGCCTCTGCTCGAGGCCGAACATACGCACGCGCACCACCGCGTCGCCCACGCCAACGCCCCCCTTGACGCTCTTGGTCGTGCCCCGTCGCGAGCTGCAGCAGCTGCTGCTGTGCTGCGGCGCTGTCGCCACCACCACTACAGCCCCGCGCTCGCCCGCTCGTGCGTGGCCACGCCCGCTCGTGGAGCGCTCCCGCGCCCCTGACTCCGTCGTTCCTCTCACGCGCCCCGGCTCCTCCTTAGCGCCCTTCCCACGTGCCTGCGTGCCCCGCCGTGGCCTCGTCCCCTTGCCACCCGCGCCCCTTCTGGTTCCTGCGGCTGCACTTGTGCTGCCGTGCCGTCCCCTCTACTCGCCGCTGCTGGGGCAGCTTCTGCCGGCCCGCGCCGCCGGTGGCGCCCTGCTGTTCCCCCGCCGGTGTTCCCCTCCGGTGACCGCCCGGACTCGCTGGCCTCGTCCGCCACGGCGCCCCTGGGCGTGCGCCCGATTGGGTCGCGCCCGAAACCGTCGCCCGCACCCATTAGGCCTTGGGCCACTGGACAACGGGGCCCAGCCCCCTGGAACATTTTAATAATAAAAATAAATTAAAAAAATAAAACTATTAATTAATTAAGTAATTAATTAACTTAATTAATCCTGATTAGGTTAACCTAATCACTTAGGTTAGTTAATTAATCTGTTAGGTTAGTTAATAGTCAATGACAGCTAGGACCCACACGTCAGTTTGAACCAGTCAACGCCATGTTGACTGCTGATGTCATGTTGACATCATGATGACATCAGCATACACTATTCTGGATAATGTTGATGTAAAATAATTAAATAAATTCTAAAAATGATTAAATCTTTTAAAATTAATATAAAAAATCCGTAAATCGGATGGAAAAACTTTGCACATGAAAGTTGCTCAGAACGACGAGACGAATCCGAATACGCAGCCCGTTCGTCCACCACGTGTCCCTAGCATAGTGAACCCGCAACTTTCCCTCTCCAGTTCATCTGTCCGAAAATGTGAAACACCAGGGATACTTTCCCGGATGTTTCCCCCTTTCGCCGGTATCATCTACTACCGTGTTAGGGCACACCTAACACCGCTCATTGTCATGTCATGCATCGTCATGCTTATATTTGCATTGTATTTACTGTTTCTTCCCCCTCTTCTCTCCGGTAGACTACGAGACCGACGCTGCTGCTGCCCAGTTCTACTACGGAGTTGACGACCCTTCCTTCTTGCCAGATCAACCAGGCAAGCCCCCCCTTGATCACCAGATATCGCCTATTCTTCTCTCTACTGCTTGCATTAGAGTAGTGTAGCATGTTACTATTCGGTTACTCCTATTCTGTTGCATAGCCTGTCATTGTTGCTACAGTCGTTGATACCTTACTCGCAATCTTAAATGCTTAGTATAGGATGCTAGTTTATCATCATTGGCCCTACATTCTTGTCAGTTGCCTTGCTATATTATCGGGCCGTGATCACTCGGGAGGTGATCACGGGTATATACTATACATATATACATACTATACACATGGTGACTAAAGTCGGGTCGGCTCGTTGAGTACCCGCGAGTGATTCACGGATTGGGGGCTGAAAGGACATTTGTCCCGACGACCCTCTGTGTGGATCTTTGTGGCAGAGCGACAGGGCAGGTTGAGACCACCTAGGCGAGAGGTGGGCCTGGCCCTGGTCGGTGTTCGTGATTACTTCATAATAACACGCTTAACGAGATCTTGGTATTTGATCTGAGTCTTGCCACTAGCCTATACGCACTAACCAACTACGCGGGGACAGTTATAGGCACTCGGCGTTGTGGTATCAGCCGAAGCCTTCTTGACGTCAGCGACTGAGCGGCGCGCATCGGATTGGACTGGAACGCCTGCTCTTGTATAAGGGAGTCTAGGTCTGCTTCCGGCTGCCCTCGCAACATGCAGGTGTGCAATGGGCGATGGGCCCAGACCCCTGCGCCATAGGATTTAGACCGGCGTGCTGACCTCTCTGGTATGCCTAGGTGGGGCTGCGACATGTTGATCTTCCGAGGCCGGGCATGACCCAGGAAAGTGTGTCCGGCCAAAGGGGATCGAGCATGTTGGGTTATGTGGTGCACCCCTGCAGGGAAGTTTATCTATTCGAATAGCCGTGATCTTCGGTAACAGGGCGACTTGGAGTTGTACCTTGACCTTATGACAACTAGAACTAGATACTTAATAAAACACACCCTCCCAAGTGCCAGATACAACCCGGTGATCGCCCTCTAACAGGGCGACAAGGAGAGGATCACCGGGTAGGAGTATGCTATACGATGCTACTTGGAGGACTTCAATCTACTCTCTTCTACATGCTGTAAGACGGAGGCTGCCAGAAGCGTAGTCTTCGATAGGACTAGCTATCCCCCTCTTATTCTGGCATTTTGCAGTTCAATCCACCAATATTGCCTCTTTACACATATACCCATGCATATGTAGTGTAGATTCTTGCTTGCGAGTACTTTGGATGAGTACTCACGGTTGCTTTGCTCCCTCTTTTTCCCCTTCTTTCCTTTTCTTCTCGGATGCCGCAACCAGACGTTGGAGCCCCGGAGCCAGACGCCACCGTCGATGACGACTCCTACTACACTGGAGGTGCCTATTACTATGTGCATGCCGCTGACGACGACCAGTAGTAGTTTAGGAGGATCCCAGGTAGGAGGCCTGCGCCTCTTTCGATCTGTATCCCAGTTTGTGCTAGCCTTCTTAAGGCAAACTTGTTTAACTTATGTCTGTACTCAGATATTGTTACTTCCGCTGACTCGTCTATGATCGAGCACTTGTATTCAAGCCCTCGAGGCCCCTGGCTTGTATTATGATGCTTGTATGACTTATTTTATTTTTAGAGTTGTGTTGTGATATCCTCCAGTGAGTCCCTGATCTTAATCGTACATGTTTGCGTGTATGATTAGTGTATGATTGAATCGGGGGCGTCACAAGTTGGTATCAGAGCTGACTGCATGTAGGAATCCCCCTTCCGCACTCCTTGGCCAAAGTCGAGTCTAGTCACTACAAAACTTTTACTAACATGGCTGTGTGCCTTACGGGCCCACGTCACCATTGGGTGGTATTAGGAGCTTTTACTCATCGACCTTTACTCTGGGACTCTGATCTCTCTTCTATTCGGGTTAAATAATTTTGCTAACTCTAACTCTAGGTTCTCGTAACTATTTCTCCCGAAGAGCCCTCATTCCGGAAGATCACCTGCTTCGTCAGAAGATTCTGAGGATAACCCTCGATATTTTCTCGAGACCCTTGTGCTCATCGCCTTTGCAATTCACTGCCACCAATATATCCCTATGGATATCTGCATGCACTTGTCATTCTCATGATCATTCCTCGTCGCTCTTATTGTGACAAGATGCCTCGAACTATTCTCCGTTGCCCCGAGAATCATTTGTGTTTACTGTCTTGTAGTTTTATTTCGCATGAAAACCCTTATGAGTTTTTCCTCACATTTATCGAGGATCTGTTCTTCTCAATTGTTCTTGTGTCTCACAAAATTCTTCGGAATACTTTTCGATCTTTCAAAAATCCTCTACAACCTGTTATTCTTGAGATTCTTGCCTTCTTGCATTATGGTTAATTCCATATGACTAGTAGTCCTTGATAACATCCCTTGTCTTAGTCATTTTGAGCCTATTGATTCAATATGTGCGTAAGCACACAATCATTAGGTTAACCCTTTTAAAATTATCTTTCTGACTCAGACGTCATTCCGGAGATGAGTTGGTTCTCAGCAATTCAAACCTTTATTGATTGTCCAACTAAATGTCTTCAACTTATCCATCCTTGATCAGAGCGTCTGCTTCTGATCCTTCATTTTGGAAACCATAATTTCATTCTATTTAAGCATCAGACTAATCAGGTGATTCTTGAATCTGATGCCTCTGCATTCTTTCTTCCTCTGAGTGAGTACCGATACTCACATCAGCTCCGTTGTGGATCGTCCGATCCATTGTTGGATTGTTATCCGACAGTGTCCTTCATATTCAGTCACCTTGTGAGTTCTTCCCCTGATACATAGTGCCTTTGGTAAATTGTATCATCTGCTTGGCCAACCATGCTCTGCTTTCGAGCTTGTGTATTTACTTTTGAAACTAGTGGTATATGTTACTAAGATGCCCGATGGGTTGAGCCTATGTCTTCCCCTAAACGTGAGAACCCGAAAGTTTTCACAATTCGTACTCTTCCGGTGTTCCACCAGATAAAATTCCCCACTACAGTTTTATCAAAGCGAGAGGTGAATGAAATGATATGCATTAAAGAAGTGGGAGTCGACCTTGAACTTTGTGTTCATGCCCATGAAAATGATGTAGACCGTCTCGGAAGCTTCTTACAAAATGATTATCCAGCTATATGATTCTTTCGGTATTCTTGAAATTGATTCCTTACAGTTATGGTTCCGACCATGCTGTCCTGATCTGATATATCTGATGGGAATTCATTCCAGTGCCTCGTCTATTTTTGGCAAGGTTGAAGTATCTACTATCATAGGTCAGTGACCCGGTTCTACTTCTACCATGTTCTACCTTCGAGTATTACCCCCTGGTATCTCGGAGATGTATTGCCATTGCACCACGTCTTACTAACTTTGTTGAAGTAATGTCTTTCCTTGTTGTAATCACTCTACAGGTTCTGGGTTGTTGTCAACCGAGGACACCGACCAGTGAAATTATTCCGCACTACAAATCAAATACCCCTAGTATTTTTACTGGGAAATTCTGAACCCAATCCGGTCATTCCTAGACTATCGGTCGCATCCTGGTCTTGCTATCTTTAACTGTGCTACCTCGTCCTTCTCTGGTGCACGAATTCATCAGTGTGTGAGCACGATTTACGTCGAGCTTTCAACATCATGTTGCTTGTCTTGAAAGGCAACTTTGGTTCTGAGCTTGCATCTTATATATTGATCCTATAATTTGCCACTTCGTCATTCCCTTGCTTGTTGCCGTTGTTGTTTGATTGCATCCTCTTCAAACCTCCCGGTAAATGTGTCGGATCACCTTCAACACTTTTACTTCTTCCGAGATGTCAACTGTGTTCATGATGAGAAATACCCTCCTTGCCCTTGATGATTTTTATTATCATCGACAACATCATTGACTTCCTTTCATTGTGAACTTGTCCACATTATGAATACAACTTGCTCTCGAGCTAGTGTTGTGTTCTACCTTGAAGTATTACTGTCTTTTCTGCCGAGAATGTTGTGGGAATTGCTCCACCTCTTAGAAATTCTCGGTATGATGATACTTCTCACCATCACCATTCTTCCTTGGTCCCCGTGTTGTTTTTAACCAGGATACCAATATGCTAACGATGTTGCTTGAGTTCTGGACTTCTAGCAACCCTATTGCTTTGAAGTTAACGATCGACAGTCTGTTCTTAGACTATTGGTTATTGAATCATCACTCTAACATTGATCTTGCTGCCTAAGGTCATATTTCGGGCACACCTTTCAACTAATGATTGATGGTGTATGTTTTCTTCGAGCATACAACATTATATCATTTGAATTGAAAAGTGTCATCTTCTTGTTCACATTATTGTGGAAATCCATCCGTTTGGAATTCTCAATGAATTGTCGATGAAACCATCAGCCACCTCCTCATTTCCTCCTTGGTTTAATGATGAACTATTATTTCAGGAACCCGCTCCCATAGTTCATTTCCCAAGAATCTTGCAATGTCATTTCGCCGATTCGTGCCGCACCTTTTCTTCTCGGACATCCTGAGTCTGAGGTATCATGACACCAATCGGATCTGAATCTCGGTCGGATATGATGGTTGTGACAACTTTCCAGGAGTTATGATGTTGGTCCTTTGATGACCTGGTAATATGATGTCATGCCTAACACCCCTGGCTAGAGGACCTATCATTATAATTTCTTTTGCAAGGATAACCGTTCTTCCTGGAGGAAATTGTAAGACTTAATTTATAAGTTGCTCCTGATGGATCATTTGTGTATCCAAAGTCTGGCCTTTACTAGACACCATATCATTTCTACCTCGAAGCATGACTATGATACTACGCTCATTAACAAGAACATTGGAGGCGTGATGCTAAATGTTTCTTGGTCAGTTATCCAAACACCGTTGTATGGGTAACATCTTGATTAATCCTTGCCTCTTATCTGAATGGTTGGGTTTTCTCTCCTATCCTGTATGCCATGTTCTGCTTGTACATGGGAAGGATACACTCCTAATAATTGTGTGTAAACACAATTTTCCTTTCCATTGTTCTGTTTACTCTGATAATCGTGTTTTCCTTTCCATTCTTTTGCTTAACCTTTCCTGAATCTGACTTAACTGAGCAGAGATAATTCCTTGCTTAGGTAGGCACCTTGTTGTACCACTCTGTCTGTAAGACCCTGTTACTATTGTTGATGACATTCCAGTAACCACCGATGGGTGATAACTTTGCCAATTGGTTCGCCTCGTTCAACAAGCAGGAAAATTGCTCTCTTCGTTCCCCATCCTTGGTACCGACTTTGTTGCCGGCATAGCTGACAAGCTATTCACTGACATGCCTCCCTATCGTGCTGTGCAAGGTGTCACCACCCTTCCTACTTTCAACCCACGTGGTGGGCCATAACCCACAGGTCCACTGGATCGAAACCTGACTCTTCTTTATAACCCGGATTCTAATGTATCCTTTGCACCTGGCTTCATAGGTGATTCGCGAGCTGAATGCTATACCATTATTCATCCTGGAATCAAACACCATGTTATTCTCGTTGTTCAACCCCCCATTCGAGCTTCTGTCTAGTCATCAAATGATTGCCTACCCATTTGAAACTTTGGTACCATCGTATGTTGCACTCAATGAATTCACTGAAATACAACTCGTGGGGTACCTTGTGTATTTCCCATTGGGTTCACCATCAGATACCCAGCTTTGTGGAGATGCATTCTTCTGGAGTTTTTCCCCTTGGTCATGTTCGTAGACGATGGAGATCCTGAAGAAAGGATGACGACTTGATCATGGTGACTTGAAGCAGAGAAATGAAGACATCAATGTATTGGATCGGCCTCTTCGAGAAGAGCAAGCCAGAATGAGAAGACCCACTAGATTCGTTACCAAACCTTCCCCCCTTTCACTACCTCTTAAATCTCGGGACAAGATTTCTTGTAGTGGAGGAGAATTGTGGGATTTTTTTTGAAACTATGATGATTTTTATAACAAATTCGGAAACTATACATCCTAATGGAGAAAAATCAAAAGTATCACCCCGTCGGCCTCCTGTTGGCCGAAAAGGGACTTTTCAGCCTCCTGTTGGCCGAAGAGGGACTTTTCGGCCAACCGTTGGCCAAAAAGGACTTTTCGGCCAACCGTTGGCCAAAAAGTACTTTTCGACCAACAGTTGGCCAAAGAGTCCCTCTTCAGCCAACAGTTGCTCTACTTTTTAAAAAATTCATATCAAATAGGATTTTTAGTATTTTAATTTAATTCTTTTTGCATTAGATTAGAAATTTTATGAAGTTTCTGGAGATATCAAGTTTGACTAGATTTGAAAGTTTGAATTTGAATTTTCCTGAATTTTCTCAAATCACTAGATTGCCTATAATTTGAGCTAGGTGTAATTCTTTTTGCCACTGGTTCTTTGTGAATTTGTTTATCAGTAGTAATTAATTGGCGAATTTTATAATTTTTTTAAGATTAGGTTTTTATGAAAACATTTCTGTTTTAGTGTTTTATAGGTTTTATGCTATTTCTTTCAATTTTAATTGCTTTAAATTTTTTTCTTTAGTTTTTTTGACATATTCATTTTGTTTCTGTTTAGTTATCAGTAGCTATTTTATTTGTAGTATTTTTTTGTATTTTATTTCTTTTATCCTACTAGAAAACTTGTTTTGAGCTTCATAGGAGTTTATATTTAAAAGTGCCTTGTAAATCCTGTACAACCATTGCCGTTTTATACATGAAAAAAATTACTTTCCCGCAATCTTTTTCCCGCCATTTTCTTTGCCGCCATTTTCTTTCCCGCCATTCTCTCCCGCCACACTAAGGAGTGCTGCATCGACGGAGGATGACGATGATGCCTTCATGTGGAGTGTAAAACACTGTGTGAGAGAAGTCATAAGTGTGAAACACTCTCCGATGATGATGACGAAGCTGCAAACACTTATGACTTCTCTCAGACAGTGTTTCACACTCCACCAGCAGCACCGACGCAGGAGACACGGACCGTGTCAGACGATGTTATCTACGATCGTGGACACCATGAGGCTCGTTTTATAAGTTGAGAAGTGAAGATGGCAAGAAAGAAGATGGCGGGAAAGAAGATGGCGGGAGAGAATGGCGGGAAAGAAAATGGAGGGAGAGAATGGCAGGAAATAAAATGGCGGGAGAAAATGGAGGGAGAGAATGGCGTAAAAACCTAATTTTAAATAATCCTAAAATTCACCAATTAATTACTACTGATAAACATAGTCACAAAGAACCAGTAGCAAAAAGAATCATCTAAAAAGAATACTCCTAGCTCAAATTATAGGCAATTTAGTGTTTTGAGAAAATTCATGAAAATTCAAATTCAAACTTTCAAATCTAGTCAAACTTGATATCTACAGAAACTTCATAAAATTTCTAATCTAATGCAAAAAGAATCAAATTAAAATACTAAAAATCCTATTTGATATGATGTTTCTAAAAAGTAGAGCAACTGTTGGCTGAAGAGGGACTCTTTGGCCAACTGTTGGCGAAAAGTCCTTCTTGGCCAACGGTTGGCCGAAAAGTCCCTTTTGGGCCAACAGGAGGCCGACGGGGTGATACTTTTGATTTTTCTCCATTAGGGTGTATAGTTTCCGAATTTGCAATAAAAATCATCATAGTTTCAAAAAAAAAATCGATAATCAAGCTACAGAACCTCTGCTAATGACGCCATGTCACGTCCGTTACTGTCGCTAATATCGCGTTAGTTGAAAATGATTTGAATTTGAATTTGAATTTTTGGCAAACAACCAAAGTTTTCAAACATTAAAACAAAAATGTTCGGACTGTGACTTAGTTAAGTTTACTAAATTAGGTACAACCTATGTGCTTTTACAAAACTAAAGTGTTAGGTAAATACAGAGAAAACAGAAAAGAAAATAAAGAAAAAGGAAAGTATAAAAAACAGAAAAACAAACTAACAAAAATAAAACAAGGGCCAACCCCCCCACTGGGCCACGGCCCAGCTAACCGGTCAGCCCACTAACCTAGCCGGCTCATGTCTACTACAGAACCTTCTTCTTGTAGACGTTGTTGGGCCTGCAAGTGCACAGGTTTGTAGGACAGTAGCAAATTTCCCTCGAGTGGATGACCTAAGGTTTATCAATCCGTGGGAGGTGTATGATGAAGATGGTCTCTCTCAAACAACCCTGCAACCAAATAACAAAGAGTCTCTTGTGTCCCCAACACACCCAATACAATGGTAAATTGTATGCACTAGTTCAGCGAAGAGATGGTGATACAAGTGCAATATGGATAGTAGATAAAGGTATTTGTAATCTGAAATTATAAAAACAGCAAGCTAACCAATGATAAAAGTGAGCGTAAACGGTATTGCAATGGTAGGAAACAAGGCCTAAGGTTCATACTTTCACTAGTGCAAGTTCTCTCAACAATAATAACATAGATAGATCATATAACAATCCCTCAACATGCAACAAAGAGTCACTCCAAAGCCACTAATAGTGGAGAACAAACGAAGAGATTATGGTAGGGTACGAAACCACCTCAAAGTTATTCTTTCGGATCAATCTATTCAAGAGTTCGTACTAGAATAACACCTTAAGACACAAATCAACCAAAACCCTAATGTCACCTAGATACTCCATTGTCACCTCAAGTATCCGTGGGCATGATTATACGATATGCATCACACAATCTCAGATTCATCAATTCAACCAACACAAAGTACTTCAAAGAGTGCCCCAAAGTTTCTACCGGAGAGTCAAGACGAAAACGTGTGCCAACCCCTATGCATAGGTTCATGGGCGGAACCCGCAAGTTAGTCACCAAAACATACATCAAGTGGCACATGATATCCCATTGTCACCACAGATAAGCACGACAAGACATACATCAAGTGTTCTCAAATCATTAAAGACTCAATCCGATAAGATAACTTCAAAGGGAAAACTCAATCCACTACAAGAGAGTAGAGGGGGAGAAACATCATAAGATCCAACTATAATAGCAAAGCTCAGGATACATCAAGATCGTGCCATAGAGGGAACACGAGAGAGAACACAAGAGAGAGAGATCAAACACATAGCTACTGGTACATACCCTCAGCCCCGAGGGTGAACTACTCCCTCCTCGTCATGGATAGCACCGGGATGATGAAGATGGCCACCGGTGAGGGATCCCCCCCTCCGGCAGGGTGCCGGAACAGGCTCCCGAGAGGTTTTTGGTGGCTACAGAGTCTTGCGGCGGCAGAACTCCCGATCTATCTTCTCCGTAGATGTTTTAGGGTACGTGGGACTATATAGGCGAAAGAAGTCGGTCGGGAGGTGCTTGAGGGGCCCACGAGACAGGGGGGCGCGCCTAGTAGGGGGGCGCCCCCACCCTCGTGGCCTCCTTGAGGATCTTCTGACGTGAATTCCAAGTCTCCAGGATCCTATTGTTCCCAAAAATCACGCTGCCGAAGGTTTCATTCCGTTTGGACTCCGTTTGATATTCCTTTTCTTCCAAATACTGAAACATGCAATAAAACAACAATATGGGCTGGGCCTCCGGTTAATAGGTTAGTCCCAAAAGTAATATAAATGTGTATAATAAAGCCCATAATCATTCAAAACAGATAATAAAATAGCATGAATGCTTCATACATTATAGATACATTGGAGACGTATCAACATCCCCAAGCTTAATTCCTGCTCATCCTCGAGTAGGTAAATGAGAAAGAATTTATGAAGTGTGGATGCTAGAGGTGCACAAGTTTGATAAATGATAATTTCAATCACCTTTTCTAGCATGTTTGTATGTCATAACAGTAGTTCATCTCAAAAGACTTTTCATGATCAAGTAACAAGCTATTCACATGTTAAAACATAGACCATAAACTTTCTTGAAAACTAGCAAACTTCATTCTTAGTCATTAAACAACTGCAATTCATCCTATTTTCAGGAAGGGTCTATGTCAGAGCTTTGATTTAGCAAACTTCACATACTCAACTATCATATAGTATTCTACAATTGCTAACACTCACGCAATACTTGTGGTTATGGAGTTTTAATCAGACACAGAGAACGATAGGGGCTTATAATGTTGCCTCCAAACATAT
>NC_041389.1:519259581-519274206 GCF_002162155.2 Triticum dicoccoides
TAAAAGATAGGCCCTTCACAGAGGGAAGCAGAGGTTGCCATGCGCTTTTAGGGTTGGATACACAAAATCTTAATGCGAAAGAACGTCACTTTATATTGCCCCTTGTATATGGACCTTTATTATGTAGTCCGTCGCTTTTATTGCTTCCATAACAAGATCGTATAAAGCTTATTTTGTCCGCACTAATAAGGCATGCATATTTAGAGAGCAATTTTTATTGCTTGCACCGATGACAACTTACTTGAAGGATCTTACTCAATCCATAGGTAGGATGGTGGACTCTCATGGCAAAAACTGGGTTTAAGGATATTTGGAAGCACAAGTAGTATCTCTACTTGGCGCAAGGAATTTTTGGCTAGCATGAGGGAAAAGGCAAGCTCAACATGTTTGAATGATCCATGACAATATACTTTAACTGATATGTGAGAAAACATAACCCATTATGTTGTCTTCCTTGTCCAACATCAACTCTTTAGCATGTCATACTTAATGAGTGCTCACAATTATAAAAGATGTCCATGATAATATATTTATATGTGAAATCTCTCTTCCTTCAATATTCTTTCATGAATTGTTCAAATGACCAATACAATGCTTGCTAACCTTCAATAAATTTACAACCTCTACTTCTTAGATGTGAAGTCATTACTCCCCATGGGATAAGCAAATGAAACATATATAATTTCAGATTTGTGACATTCAACTCATTCAACCATTTACTCACATGATATAAGTGAAGCACACAAGTAAATGACAAACTACTCCAAAAAGATATAAGTGAAGATCAATGAGTAGTTAAATAATTATGTAACTATATGAAGACTCTCTCTCATTTAAGAATTTCAGATCTTGGTATTTTATTCAAACAGCAAACAAAGCAAAATAAAATGACATTGCAAGGATAGCACAACTCATGTGAAGAAGCAAAAACTTAGGTTCAACCGATACTAACCGATGATTGTTGAAGAAGAAAGGTGGGATGCCTACCAAGGCATCCCCAAGCTTAGATGCTTGATACTTCTTGAAATATTATCTTGGGGTTCCTTGGGCATCCCCAAGCTTGAGCTTTTGTGTCTCCTTAATTTCTTTTATATGTTGGTTTCCTAAATCTTGAAACCTTCATTCACACCAAACTCGTGAGATAAGTTAGTATAAAACAATGCAAATCCTTATCATTTTCTACTGTAACAAATTACTAACATTATTATTCAACATTGAATACTAAATGTCTCTGCATATTTAACACTCCCATCCTAAAATAGAATCATTAAACAAGCAAGCATATGCAAACAATGCAAATATAACAACAATCTGCCAAAACAGTATAGTCTGTAAAGAATGCAAGTTTCATCATACTTCCCTAACTCCAAAAACTATAAGAAAAATACTACGCTGTAAAAGGTTTATTAGAGCTCATTATGCAAAAAGATTCAACATTATATCACTCTCTAACTTTTCTAGGGAATTTTTGCAACAGCGGTAAACTTTCTGTTTTCAAACAGCAACATGTATACTAGCAAAATAAGCATGGTCAATGCAATCCTTGACATTTTTATTGAAAATAAAGATGCAAAAAATTATTATAAATATCAGCAAGAAAATACTAACAAAAGAAAATGACGCTCCAAGCAAAACACATAACATGTGGTGAATAAAAATATAGCTCCAAGTAAAGTTATCGATGAATGAAGACGAAAGATGGGATGCCTTCCGGGGCATCCCCAAGCTTAGGCTCTTGGTTTTCCTTGAATATTACCTTGGGGTGCCTTGGGCATCCCCAATCTTAGGCTCTTTACACTCCTTATTCCATAGTCCGTCGAATCTTCTACCCAAAACTTGAAAACTTCAACCACACAAAACTCAAAACAAAACTCGTAAGCTCCGTTAGTGTAAGAAAATAAATCACCACTTTAAGGTACTGTAATGAACTCATTATTCATTTATATTGGTGTTAAACCTACTGTATTTCAACTTTTGTATGGTTCATACCCTTACATACTAGCCATAGATTCATCAAAATAAGCAAACAACACAATGAAAACAGAATCTTTCAAAAACAGAACAGTCTGTAGTAATCTGTATCAAAAGTATACTTATGGAACTCAAAAAATTCTGAAATAAATTTATGGACCTGAGGAATTTGTCGTTTAATCATCTGCAAAAATAATCAACCGAAAAGCACTCTCCAGTAAAAAATGGCAGCTAATCTCGTGAGCGCAAAGGTCTCTGTTTTTTATAGCAAGATCACATAAACTTCACCCAAGTCTTCCCAAAGGTTCTACTTGGCACTTTATTGAAACAAAAGCTATAAAACATGATTACTACAGTAGCATAATCATGTGGACACACAAAAACAGTAAGGGTAAATATTGGGTTGTCTCCCAACAAGCGCTTTTCTTTAATGCCTTTCTAGCTAGGCATGATGATGACAATGATGCTCACATAAAAGATAAGAATTGAAACATAACGGGAGCATCATGAAGCATATGACTAGCACATTTAAGTCTAACCCACTTCCTATGCATAGGGATTTTGTGAGCAAACAACTTATGTGAACAATAATCAACTAGCATAGGAAGGCAAAACAAGCATAACTTCGAAACTTTAAGCACATAGAGAGGAAACTTGACATTATTGCAATTCCTACAAGCATATGTTCCTCCCTCATAATAATTTTCAGTAGAATCATGAACAAATTCAACAATATAACCAGAACCTAAAGCATCCTTTTCATGATCTACAATCATAGAAAATTTATTACTCTCCACATAAGCAAAATTCTTCTCATTCAGAATGGTGGGAGTATCATAAGAGACTTGAACACTAAAAATTGTTTCCACATTAAAAGAGTAATGTTCAGAAAAAGGGTAACCATAATCATGACAAGTTTTATAAATATAATCATCACTACTTTTTATAGCATAAGTTTCATCACAATAATCATCATAAGTAGCAACTTTGTTCTCATCATAATCAATTGAAACCTCTTCCAAGATAGTGGAATCATCATTAAATAAAGTTGAAACTCTTCCAAATCCACTTTCATATTCATCACAATAAAATTCAACATCCTCCAAAATAGTGGGATCACTACTTCCTAAAGTTGACACTCTTCCAAACCCACTTTCATCAATATAATCATCATAGGTACAAGGCATGCTATCATCATAACAACTTTGCATATCAAAACTTGGGATGCTAAAAATATCATCTTCATTAAACATAGCATCCCCAAGCTTGGGACACACATTAATTTCCGCAAATATATTCTCAAATATGTCATCCTCATCAAACATAGCTTCCCCAAGCTTGGGCCTTTTCATATCATAAGCATAATCACTCTCATCATTAATAGTATGGATAGCACCAATAGTGTAGCAATTATCATCATCACAATGAGTAGTAGGAGCAACATCATTTGGGAGGGATACCTTTTTACCTTTGCTGGTCCTTCTCTTCCTTTTATTCTTCACATTATGTGGGGGTTCAACCCTTTTCTTTGAGCTCCTTATTGATGAGATTGGTTGAATAGAAGGCTCCTCCTCGATACCTGATTCATCATAAGAAATAATAGGAGGATAATGGGAAGTCTCTTCCCTTTCATTAGTATTCTCTTAATCTTCTATTTGCTTTCTTTTCTTTAGGTAATTGGTAATATAAGGATTTTCAATGCAATTCGCCGTACAACACATATAAATCTTCTCTAGATCAAAATCAAAGAGTTTCTCAAGGGCAAATTCTGGAAGATCCTTAGTTAAACGTTTCATTTCTTCATAACCCAAAAGCAAACTAAGTTCATTATAATGTGCAAGGGAAATAAAATCATCACAATTTTTGGACATGATTCGATCATGAAATAATTTGCATAGGAGATGTAGATGACCACGTTCATTGCATAGTTCACAAGTACGACAAAGGAAATGTAAATTTTCAGCACTCCCATTTAACTTTTCTTATAAAAATTTAGTTTCTAAATGCTTATGCCTCTTGCAATATATATCTTCTCTATTCGGTGTGTTCATGCAAACATGCACTCCACAAAAGTTGACATGTTCATAAGAGATATTTTCATCATGACTAGTGCAATCATCATTAGTACTATGGATATTCAAAGAGTTCATACTAACAACATTGCAATCATGCTCATCATTCAAAGATTTAGTGAAAAACATTTTATATATTTCTTCTTCTAGCACTTGAGCATAATTTTCCTTACCATCATTCTCACGAAAGATATTAAAAAGATGAAGTGTATGAGACAAACTCAACTCCATTTTTTGTAGTTTTCTTTTATATACTAAACTAGTGATAAAACAAGAAACAAAAAGATCCGATTGCAAGATCTAAAGATATACCTTCAAGAACTCACCTCCCTGGCAACGGCGCCAGAAAAGAGCTTGATGTCTACTAGGATCAATACCTATTCGGTGGATCTTTTTTTTTTCTCTGCCAGGAACCAGATTTGAACTGGTGACTCAACCTTCTTCTTATAGACGTTGTTGGGCCTGCAAGTGCACAGGTTTGTAGGACAGTAGCAAATGTCCCTCAGGTGGATGACCTAAGGTTTATCAATCCGTGTGAGGCGTAGGATGAGGATGGTCTCTCTCAAACAACCCTGCAACCAAATAACAAAGAGTCTCTTGTGTCCCCAACACACCCAATACAATGGTAAATTGTATACGTGCACTAGTTCGGCGAAGAGATGGTGATATAAGTGCAATATGGATAGTAGATAAAGGTATTTGTAATCTGAAATTATAAAAACAGCAAGGTAACTAATGATAAAAGTGAGCGTAAACGGTATTGCAATGGTAGGAAACAAGGCCTAAGGCTCATACTTTCACTAGTGCAAGTTCTCTCAACAATAATAACATAGATAGATCATATAACAATCCCTCAACATGCAACAAAGAGTCACTCCAAAGCCACTAATAGCGGAGAACAAACGAAGAGATTATGGTAGGGTACGAAACCACCTCAAAGTTATTCTTTCGGATCAATCTATTCAAGAGTTCATACTAGAATAACACCTTAAGACACAAATCAACCAAAACCCTAATGTCACCTAGATACTCCATTGTCACCTCAAGTATCTGTGGGCATGATTATACGATATGCATCACACAATCTCAGATTCATCAATTCAACCAACACAAAGTACTTCAAAGAGTGCCCCAAAGTTTCTACCGGAGAGTCAAGACAAAAACGTGTGCCAACCTCTATGCATAGGTTCATGGGCGGAACCCGCAAGTTGGTCACCAAAACATACATCAAGTGGCACATGATATCCCATTGTCACCACAGATAAGCACGGCAAGACATACATCAAGTGTTCTCAAATCATTAAAGACTCAATCCGATAAGATAACTTCAAAGGGAAAACTCAATCCATTACAAGAGAGTAGAGGGGGAGAAACATCAAAAGATCCAACTATAATAGTAAAGCTCGTGATACATCAAGATCGTGTCATAGAGGGAATAAGAGAGAGAACACGAGAGAGAGAGAGAGATCAAACACATAGCTACTGGTACATACCCTCAGCCCCGAGGGTGAACTACTCCCTCCTCGTCATGGATAGTGCCGGGATGATGAAGATGGCCACCGGTGAGGGACCCCCCCCTCCGGCAGGGTGCCGGAACGGGCTCCCGAGAGGTTTTTGGTGGCTACAGAGGCTTGCGGCAGCGAAACTCCTGATCTATCTTCTCCGTGGATTTTTTTGGGTACGTGGGACTATATAGGCGAAAGAAGTCGGTCGGGAGGTGCTCGAGGGGCCCACGAGACAGGGGGGCGCGCCCAGTAGGGGGGGCGCGCCCCCACCCTCGTGGCCTCCTCGAGGATCTTCTGACGTGAACTCCAAGTCTCCAGGATCCTATTGTTCCCAAAAATCATGCTGCCGAAGGTTTCATTCCGTTTGGACTCCGTTTGATATTCCTTTTCTTCAAAATACTGAAACAGGCAATAAAACAGCAATATGGGCTGGGCCTCCGGTTAATAGGTTAGTCCCAAAAGTAATATAAAAGTGTATAATAAAGCCCGTAATCATTCAAAACATATAATAAAATAGCATGAATGCTTCATAAATTATAGATACATTGGAGACGTATCACCGGCCCACCCCCACTCCCTATAACCCCCTTTCCACCCCGAAACCCTAAACGAACCAACCCACTCCCCCTCACTCCCTCGTCTCTCCCTCTCCCCCCGATCCAGACCGGATCGGGGCAGTCCCCGTGGTCGTCGCCTGGTGCCGGCTCGCTGGCCCCCACCCTCGTCCTCGCACCCCTGTTCCCTCTCCCTTGACGGCTCCCCTTGCCGTGCCGACCGCGACCGCTCCCTTGACGCCCGACGCAGCCCTGCCGCTCGATACCGGAGCCACCACGCCGGTCTGCCTCCCTGCTGTCCTCTACGTCATCGCCTCATCCCCGTCACCCACCTCGAGCACCACTGCCCCGTGCCCTATGAATCCCGGTGAGGCCACAACCTCTTCCTCCTCCTTCCCTGCCTCTGCTCGAGGCCGACCGTATGCACATGCACCACCGCGTCGCCCACGCCGTCGCCCCCCTTGCCGCTCTTGGTCGTGCCCCGCCGCGAGCTGCAACAGTTACTGCTATGCTGCAGCGCTGTCGCCACCACCACTACAGCCCCCGCGCTCGCCCGCTCGTGCGTGGCCGTGCCCGCTCGCCCGCTCGTGCGTGGCCGCGCCCGCTCGCGGAGCGCTCCCGCGCCCCTGCCTCCGCTGTTCCTCTTACGCGCCCTCCCTATGTGCCCGTGCGCCCCGCCGCGGCCTCGTCCCCTTGCCGCCCACGCCCCCTTCTGGTTCCTGCGGCTGCACTTGTGCTGCCATGCCGTCCCCTCAGCTTGCCGCTGCTGGGGCAGCTTCTGCCGGCCCGCGCCGCCGGTGGCGTCCTGCTGTTCCCCCGCGGGTGTGCCCCTCCGGCGACCGCCCGGCCTTGCTGGCCTCGTCCGCCACGACG
The DNA here is from genome assembly GCF_002162155.2 of Triticum dicoccoides. NCBI lineage: Eukaryota > Viridiplantae > Streptophyta > Magnoliopsida > Poales > Poaceae > Triticum > Triticum dicoccoides. The sequence continues at coordinate 519,266,557 of NC_041389.1, forward strand.
CCCCTGGGCGTGCGCCCGATTGGGTCACGCCCGAAACCGTCGCCCGCACCCATTAGGCCCTGGGCCGCTGGACAACGGGGCCCAGCCCCCCGAAACATTTTAATAAAAAAGAATTTTAAAAAAGTAATAAATAAAAATATTAAATAATTAATTAACTTAATTAATCCTAATTAGGTTAACCTAATCACTTAGCTTAGTTAATTAATCTGTTAGGTTAGTTAACAGTCAATGACAGCTGGGACCCACACGTCAGTTTGAACCAGTCGACGCTGTGTTGACTGCTGACGTCATGATGACATCAGCATACACTATTCTGGATAATGTTGATGTAAAATAATTAAATAAATTCTAAAAATGATTACATCTTTAAAATTAATATAAAATAATCCATAATTCTGATGGAAAAACTTTGTACATGGAAGTTGCTCAGAACGACGAGACGAATCCGAATACACAGCCTGTTCGTCCGCCACGCGTCCCTAGCATAGCGAACCCGCAACTTTCCCCTCTAGTTCATCTGTCCGAAAACGCGAAACACCGGGGATACTTCCCCGGTTGTTTCCCCCTTTCACCGGTATCACCTACTACCGCATTAGGGCACACCTAACACCGCTCATTGTCATGTCATGTATCGTCATGCTTATGTTTGCATTGTATTTACTGTTTCTTCCCCCTCTTCTCTCCCGTAGACTACGAGACCGACGCTGCTGCTGCCCAGTTCGACTACGGAGTTGACGACCCCTCCTTCTTGCCAGAGCAACCAGGCAAGCCCCCCCCCTTGATAACTAGATATCGCCTATTCTTCTCTCTACTACTTGCATTAGAGTAGTGTAGCATGTTACTGTTCGGTTACTCCTATTCTGTTGCATAGCCTATCATTGTTGCTACAGTCGTTGATACCTTACCCGCAATCCTAAATGCTTAGTATAGGATGCTAGTTTATCATCATTGGCCCTACATTCTTGTCAGTCTGCCTTGCTATACTATCGGGCCGTGATCACTCGGGAGGTGATCACAGGTATATACTATACATATATACATACTATACACATGGTGACTAAAGTCGGGTCGGCTCGTTGAGTACCCGCGAGTGATTCACGGATTGGGGGCTGAAAGGACATTTGTCCCGACGACCCTCTATGTGGATCTTTGTGGCAGAGCGACAGGGCTGGTTGAGACCACCTACGCGAGAGGTGGGCCTGGCCCTGGTCGGCGTTCGCGGTTACTTCATAATAACACGCTTAACGAGATCTTGGTATTTGATCTGAGTCTGGCCACTAGCCTATACGCACTAACCAACTACGCGGGGACAGTTATGGGCACTCGGCGTCGTGGTATCAGCCGAAGCCTTCTTGACGTCAGCGACTGAGCGGCGCGCATCGGATTGGACTGGAACGCCTGCTCTTGTATAAGGGAGGCTAGGTCTGCTCCCGGCCGCCCTCGCAACGTGCAGGTGTGCAATAGGCGATGGGCCCAGACCCTTGCGCCATAGGATTTAGACCGGCGTGCTGACCTCTCTGTTGTGCCTAGGTGGGGCTGCGACGTGTTGATCTTTCGAGGCCGGGCATGACCCAGGAAAGTGTGTCCGGCCAAAGGGGATCGAGTGTGTTGGGTTATGTGGTGCACCCCTGCAGGGAAGTTTATCTATTCGAATAGTCGTGATCTTCGGTAACAGGACGACTTGGAGTTGTACCTTGACCTTATGATAACTAGAACCAGATACTTAATAAAACAAACCCTCCTAAGTGCCAGATACAACCCGGTGATCGCTCTTTAACAGGGCGACGAGGAGAGGATCGCCGGGTAGGAGTATGCTATACGATGCTACTTGGAGGACTTCAATCTACTCTCTTCTACATGCTGTAAGACGGAGGCAGTTAGAAGCGTAGTCTTCGATAGGACTAGCTATCCCCCTCTTATTCTGGCATTCTGCAGTTCAGTCCACCAATATTGCCTCTTTACACATATACCCATGGATATGTAGTGTAGATCCTTGCTTGCGAGTACTTTGGATGAGTACTCACGGTTGCTTTGCTCCCTCTTTTTCCCCTTCTTTCCTTCTCTTCTTGGATGCCGCAGCCAGATGTTGGAGCCCCGGAGCCAGACGCCACCGTCGACGACGACTCCTACTACACTGGAGATGCCTACTACTACGTGCAGGCCGCTGACGACGACCAGGAGTAGTTTAGGAGGATCCCAGGCATGAGGCCTGCGCCTCTTTCAATCTGCATCCCAGTTTGTGCTAGCCTTCTTAAGACAAACTTGTTTAACTTATGTCTGTACTCAGATATTGTTGCTTCCGCTGACTCGTCTATGATCGTGCACTTGTATTCGAGCCCTCGAGGTCCTTGGCTTGTATTATGATGCTTGTATGACTTATTTTATTTTTAGAGTTGTGTTGTGATATCTTTCCGTGAGTCTCTAATCTTGATAGTACACGTTTGCGTGTATGATTAGTGTACGATTGAATCGGGGGCGTCACATTCCACATCATGAACTAGATAATCGATGCTATGTTGCTACCTGATCAGTTGATACTAGTGCCATGTTTTTGTTGTTAAATATGTATCTTCAAAATGAAATGGAGCACCAATCTAGAGTGATCCATCCGGAGTGTTGTTGGAGCATTTCCTTGCACACAGATAGTAAGAGTGCAGATTCAAAGTGGTCATGGCTCGACTGATATAGCTATTTGAAATGAACATGTCTTCTGGTGGTAGCAGTTCATGCGAACTGTATTGAAAAAAGTACAGAATGAGATGAGACATGTAAGGTGACAGAGCTTGCAGAGAAATAGATTTTGCGCCTCTTTGTTGTTTCCTACAAAAACGAGGACGAGTATACAAAAGTATCAGCAGCCCACCTTGAGGCAGAATCCTGTCCCCTTATTCCTCATCCAACGGCCCATAAGTGCCTGGTGCATCAGTTCTGCCGTTGCACAAGATGCTTTCTCAAGGAGGACGAGCTGGAGGGGATCAGATCGGACGGCTACGTGCACGCATCTGACGGCTCAGGGAGCGACCGATGTGGGCGACGGGCCGCTCGGCCAGCGCCTAGCATCGCCCTTTACCTGTAGCCGGTAGGGACTCGAACCTAGAAACCTCTTTGCGCTCGGGCTAGGGGTTTGGAGTCCCTATTTCCGCCGCCACGAGACACACACTTGCCTCCTATCCGATCCTCTTGATGCCCAAATCAGCCAACCTTAGATCGCCGCCGCCGCCGCCGGTCCCTTGATTCGCCCTCTTCAATTCCGAGACCAATTGCTGTGGAGTACCAACCAACCGATCGCCATGGAGGATAAGGGATTGGGAATGAAGGGAATCGACCTCTCGTCTCTCAGAATCGACGAGGACGAGATCCCGACGGAGGAGGACGAGTACTCCTCCTGCTCCGAGGACGAGATCTACACGGACGACGACGAAGACGAGGAGGAGGAGGAGGACGACGACGAAGCGGAGGACGTCCGGTCGCCTACCCACCCCCACGATCTGGACTCGTTTCCGCAGTCGATCCTTCTCGACATACACGCCTACATCAACGACCGCACCAACGCCACCACCGCCGATGCCCCCTTCTTCAAGGACCACCGCATCCGGGTTACCTTCTGGATCGCCCACCCGCCGCGCGTCTCCTGCCTCACGGTCCACTCCAACGGCGTGGAACCCAGCGAGTTCACCAATACGCCCATGGTGGTCGCCGCCCAGGACGACCTGGTCCTCCTCCGCGCCGCCGTTGGCCCTCAGAAACACCTCAGTCCCACCGGTTACATCAATCATTACTATGTCTACCAGGCCGGCACCAACCCAACTCTTCGCCGGCTAGCCGATGCCAGCTCCTTTGTCTTTTCCGACTGCTCAGCGGGTATTGTTTGCCGTGGTGACGGCAGCTTTATCATCGCCGCCATCCACTGGGCAGGCGGCCAGGCGTCCACGGACAGTATGACCTCCACCAGTTTGACTCCAAGACCTGGACATGGAGCACCAGGCTGATGCATGTTGATAAACCGGAGAGGTTCTCGCGCATACTTAAAAGCAAGGTGCTGGTTATCGGAGGCAAAGATGGTCTGGTGGCCTGGGTCGACCTATGGAACGGCATTCTGTTCTGTGAGATTCTCACGGGCCGCACTGTTCTTCGGTACTGTGCATTGCCGCCACCTTTGAACAAGAGGTGCGAAGGCTCTCCTGAGCGTTTTCGAGATATTGCCATTGTGGAAGGCCATATCAACTTCTTTGAGATGCGATTGAAGTTCAAACGGCGCCAAGTAGCCTTCAACACCACTTTGACTACCAAACATTTTGAAGCCAACACATGGAAAATGATGGAGCCCTGGCAGAACTGGCAGAAGGATCGCACACTCGATATGTTCAAGATACCAGTGCACCAGAGTTATTGTGAATTGCTTCATGATGTATTGGATGGTCAGGGCACTCGGACTGCCTTTGAGAGACTCCAGGGAGGTCACCCTGCTCTGAGTTTGCATGATGATGATGTTGTTTACATCATGGCCAAGGCTAAAGAGATGAACCGCAGGGCAGTTGTGTTCGCTGTGAACATGAGGAACAAGGTTGTACAAGGAGTCGCTAAATTTGATGGAAAAAGAACATATGGCTTCACTCAAACCTACCTTCAAAGTGGGATCTCCAGCTATCTGACTTCTGAGTCGTCTGCCAGGTTATTATCTGTAACTAGTGCGTTTTAACTATTTTTCTTGCTGTACATACCAGTTTGATCTCAGAGAAGGTAGTATGATAGCGGACACCCGCATCATTAGATAGGTCTAACCAGGGGATGCTACTGAGTATGGATTTTGCGGACTTATTTTAGATTCACTTACAACATGATATTTCTCTTGTTAGAATGTCTCTAGATGAATTCAGTTCAAATATGTAGCTTAGACTGAGAAAATGAGGCAAGCTAACTAGTTAAGCTAATAACCACACTAAATATTTGATATATAATCGGGAACAGAGTCACGTGTTTTGTATGGCACTAGAACCTCCATTCTAGTAAGATGTTCAGTATACGGAGATGTATAGGAGTGACGGGAATTCTGCATTCAGAAAGAGAGCTCGGTGGAGTGAACTTGTGTTCTATAACCAGAACTCATTGGAAGATGTGCTCTTGCTTTATGATTTGTTGTTTCTGCACCTGCAAAATTTATTCACTTAAACATGGCCCATTTTGTTGTCTCTGATACAGAGGGAAAGCTAGAGATGGAATTCCACAAGGAGGCGATTGCATAGCTTTGGAGCCTATTGATAACATGTACAAAGGGAAGGCTGCTGAATCAAGCAGGGATCGAATCACACAAGCAGGTGACATATCCAAAAGTAATGCTGCCAAGTCAGGCTGGGTTCGAGTTTCAAGAGGATGCAAGCAGAAAGCTTGACAAACAGTAGCTTCACTCTTGCTATGCGACCATCAGAAAGCAATACTGTCGATACTCCGATTCAAAGTAACACTAACCTGTTGTTGTATGCATTGCAATGAAGTAAAACTGTGACATTATCATGTGGGGCCTCAACTATTGGTCAGCTGTCAAGATTATTTTTCAAGATGTAGCTGTGAGCTCATAAATACTGCATTTGATAACTTGTTCTTCATAGGTACGGCGGTTTTCCCCCTTTTCGAATGACATGATATTCAGGGGCTTAAATAGTTAAATCAAGTAGGCTTTTGCTTTAAATCATGTGGTGGAAAACATTGTCGATTTTCAGTCTCTGTCAGATATAAGTAGTTTTTTTATGAAAGGGTTAGATGTAAGTAGTTAAGTTATATGGTCGGACAGGGTCTGTTTATTTTTTTTCTTGAAAAACCTTTTCTGTCCTAGTGCTACAGAGGACACACATAGTTCGTTTGTCTTCAGACGTTATCTATGCAAAACTGCACTTCTCTTGCCCGTCTTGTTGGAGTACTTTCTCCCTTGTTTTACTCTGCTGTCAAGTGTGTATTGTGTTCTATCCTGCTAGTGGCAGAGCAATTTTACGCTGATACAATTATATTTGCAAGCTAGGAATCTGGTGTTGTGGATTGTTTTCGACCGACCTGTTTAGCATTTTTAGTGGAGTTCCTAACTTGTAAGCTGTCGATGAGCCGGTGGTGTTTCGTAGCCGGCTCAGATGTGAGCTTGGTGTCTAAGCTGCCCAGCTGTTGAGCTTATACCTATCTGTTCTTTTCATTGGTTATTACTAGCAAAAGTGCCCGTGCGTTGCAACGGGTGAACAACAAAAAAATCAGAAAATTTATAGACCCAAAATAGAATAATTCGAGTTCAGGGAAATTGCACCAATATGTCAGTTTTACAGATTGATAATTAAGAATAAATGATGCAAGAGAGCAAAGAACACGAGACATCAAATTTATGACAAAAAAGAAATAGACCAAAGATTTTTAATGATGTCGGTAGTCAATCCCCCTAGGGGGGTGTGGGTTGCAACGGGAGACACAAAAAATACATGCTAGCCAAATAAGTATGACTTAATATCTAGACATATGAGTGTTCTTTATTTTAACACGGTGGCTCACCATGTTGCCATATATCTTTCTTCCCACTCTCATTGATGATGGACACAATGTCCACGTGATCGTAATGCATTCGACGTGGTATCCTAGGCAATGAGCTTGTCGCTGCACGAAACACTTGCCATCGTCTCGCGCAAGGGAATATTTAAATCTTTAAAAACAAATCTCATCGACCACGAACTATTCTCAATGCCTAGACATATAAAGACTTTTCAAAAACTAATCAAATCCTAGACATAAAATACTTCTGAACGGGCGAACAATTTTTTGAATCGACAAACATCTTTTTGAAATTAGGACATCTTTATAAAATCACGAACATTTGTTTTGTTTACAGAAACATTTATTGAAATGCATGAATAGTTTTTTAATTCATGAATATTTTTTGACTTAGTTAACATTTTTTGAATTGATGACTTTTTTAAATTGGGGGTTAGATTTTGAATTTCGCAAAAGACATATAATTTTTTGAATATTTTCTAAAAAAATTCATTGACATTTTTTTTCCAGATTAACGAATATGTTTTGAATACACAATATTTGTTTTCAAAATCATGAACATGATTGTACTTCCTGACATGTTTTTCCAGATTGTGATTTTTCATAATTTGCGAACACTTTCGTAAGATCACCAATATTTTTTGAAACAGCAAAAATTTTATTATTTCCTGAAGTTTTTTTTTTGAATTCACTCATATTTTATAATTTCTGAAAAATTATAACTGAAAACTTTTTATAATTTAGAATTGTCAAATAAATTTAAAGAAGAAAAAACTAAAACATAAAAGAGAAAAGAAAAGAAAAGACAAAATGAAAAAAGAACAGGAGCGTCACAGCGGGTAGGCCCGGCCCATGAAGGCGTAAGGTGTGGAGGAGGTGCCTAGGAAAAAAGGAGGCAACAAAAACGGTACTACCAGGATTCGAACCCTGGTGGCATCCACCCTTCCCTATCGCACCAAAACGGAGCTCCCCTCTCTCTTCCCGTCCTCTCTCGAAACTGCCTACAGAAGAGGGCAGGGCGAGATCCAGGAGTTCCTCTGTTCCCGTCGGCAAGACCGGTGGTCTCCTTCACCTCCGGTGGCCATTATGGCTGCCGGAGGGGTGGGAGATCCCGGATCTGATGCCTGG
>NC_041389.1:519277182-519298030 GCF_002162155.2 Triticum dicoccoides
AATAGCTTTGAACTCGAACATCAACTAACCATGAATCATGTTAGCATGCACCATGGTAAACTGGTAAAAGCGATTGACGAATTTACTCGTCCTTTATAAGTATAACTTGACGCAGTACGACAAGTAGGCATCTCTGGCCTTGGAGCATTGAACGACCCGACCACCTACAATACCGCTTTCATTCATGAGTTGTTGTGGTATCAAGTTCAGTAGTGGGATATGTGTAGCCGTATCATCGAGTCCCTAGATTTCTCAGGTTTTAATTAAAAAGAATTGTGGTTTTGCTTCTAAGTCTTATCTTTTCCCGTGATTCTTCACTGTCATTATCTTTTTTGTTCTCCAAATAATTTCATCGTCATTACTTCGCTTTTGAAATTATGCATGCTTCACACCACATCACTTGATTACATTCACACAATGGCAATAAAGTCGGGAGTTGTGGATAGAGGACATTTTTTTTTCGAAAAGGGGGATTACCCCAGCCTCTGCATCAGAAAGATGCATACATAGAGCTACTCCGGTGGCATCGTGGGTCTAGGGTCCTGGAAATACACCAGCTTCATCTGTTTTACACGTCGTCTTTCGAAGGCAACGGCATAACCAAGAAAGCAAAGGTTTTTCTTTCATTTTGTAGTACATATTCTACCAGTTGTCATTTTGGGTTCATGATTGTGAACTTGTATAGATGGCTATGTCATAGATACTGGTTTGTGAACATATGAATGGTTGAGAATGTATGGATGCCATCTTACACATTTTGTCGATGTATATACTATTCGAAAGTATCAAAGAAGTACATCCGATCTGTGCTTATGTCCACTTTGGGGCGACATGGGGGACTAGGGTTCCTCCAGACCGCCGGCACCCACTCCAGGCTCTCCACCTCATCAGTGGCGGATGCCGGCCGGTTCGCGGAGGCGGCTGAATGTACTCTCATGCCTCATTCCTCCCCCCACCCTTACATCGTCTCATTGCTTCGCCCCCATCCTAATGAGGTGTTCTAGCATGGATCTGACTCTAGCGGCGACCGTGGTGCTTTGCTTGGTCCATGGCGCCTTCACTCCTCCAGCGTTCCATGCGCTTGGCAGCACGACCATGGGCTCTGTCCCCGCCATCTTCGATGACTTGGGATGGTAGGGGTCACCCAGGCACAGGTATATTGGCGCAATGCACCTTCGTCTTTTGACCAGGGGGTTTCAGGCCATGACTGGTGTCCTCTCGGTGACCCCGATTCGTCGGCTTCTTGCTGGTTGACCTAGATCAACGCCTTTCTGCCCCCCGTCATCGGGTGGTCTCCGGTGTGAGGTGGCTGTGGCGAGCGGTGGCGGCTCGCTACGCATCCACCTTTCAATTGGAGGCAAGTTAGGTTGGTTCTTCGGGCTTGGAGCAGGCGGTTGCCTTGCGGCGGGTGTCGTCGTGCAGGTTTGTTCTTCTGTCTTAGCCGTGTGGGAAGCGAGATAAACACATGCGGAAGTTGGCGTCAATTCTCCTTGCCAAGTCTCGGGTGTTCATCTTCATCTCTATATGTCTACCTCTATGTTGCTAGTGGACTATGGGAGGTAGGTGGTTCACTCACAAGAGAAACTTTGCCCGAGGGTGTCGGTGACGGTGATGGTGATGCTCTTGAGTGTCGTTCCCCTTCCTGGAGGCGTCACCTTGATATTCTCCTCCTCCTTGGGCTCAGGGTTTGGTCTGACATGTCAGACCGGATGGTGGCGGCAGTATGGCGGTGTTCCCTTCTTAAAGGCTACGTCCTATGAGCTATGTTCCTACTTGCCGGTGGTCGAGGCCTGGGTGTGGATTGTGCTTCTTCCCTTAGCGTTGATGGTTCTGTGGTTGTGATGGTGATGCTTTCAAGTGAAGAATTGTGTCCGAAGGCCTCACCTTGGGACCTCGTCATCCGTTCCTGGCCAGGCACTTGGGTGCATGCCTTCATCGTTCGGCGGTGCGGCGCCCTTTGATCCAGGGTGAGCGGGCAGGGGCCTTCTTTTGGCGATGGAGCTTATTGGCGTGGTGGTGCTTGTCTTCCAAGTGTTGGCAACGGCATGTCCTCCTCTGCTGGCTAGTCTCCCCTTCAAGTTGATTATGTTCTCTACTCTGGTTACCTGAGCATGGACGAGGGCTCCAGGGACTCCAAGCAGTGCTCGATTCTTTCTTTCGTTGTGTGCTTGTTGTTTTCTTGGGCTTTGTTGCTATCCTCGGCACCGTTGTATCTTTCCGTTTTCCTTGTTGTGTGGTGCAGTGTCAGGTTGTAATGCTCGGTTGCTGTTTTATCTATAAAGCGGGGCTCAAGCCTTTTCGATATTGCACACCACAAAATTGTAGTTGTATGGGTTCAACTAGGCAGAGCATCTTCAGTGAGGTACTCAATGCACGCTTCAGTGTGCTCATCTTCTTGTGATGTGAAACACATCGCACATGTTTATTCTTGAACAACAGTGTGCAATGTGGGACCACATCAGCAGCAAGCCGGTAGGGACGATACCAGATCCCTTATGATGATGATCTTCAACTGTGTGTATAGTAGTGCCATTGATTGTCATCCTTGCCGCTTTTATTAGCAAAAAACTTTTTGTCATCCTATATATTACACCTAGCATGGAGTGTCGATCGGCCGAGTAGCCAACGACCCTTGAAACTAAAGTAGCCATGGGTAGTACTGGTAGCCCCTCGGTAGCCGCTCTACCAACAAGCGGCCTGCTACCCCCGATACGCACGCCAAGGTCAGCGCCGGCCGAATGGAAGACGGACGACGATTCCGCGGTGGCGGCAGCGGAGGAGGAGCCAGTGACCCCTAGTGCAAGACTCTTCGAAGCTATATACATCGTGGTTATGGTCGGCCTTGGCTCGCCCGTCAACCTAGCCATCTTCAGCGCCGGCATCGCAGCCCAACTTGCTCGTTACCCACGCTTCCGTAGCATTCAAGTACGGGACACAGTTCAATTTAAGTACTGCCTAGCTATTCTGTCACTAGTTTCAATTTAATCCGTGAGCATGCACGTCAGGTGACAGACGGGTGCAAGAGCCCGCGGTGGGCGTGCACGGAGGTGAACGTCGACGACCACATGATCGTCCCGACGCTGGACCCCGCCGCCGTGGAGGCTGACCCGGACCGGGCCGTGGAGGACTACGTGGCCTCGCTGCAGGCGCTCCCCATGGATTGCTCCCGCCCGCTCTGGGAGTTCCACTTCCTCGACTTCCCGACCTCAGAGGCCACCTCCACCGTGGTGTTCCGCGTCCACCACTCCCTCGGTGACGGGATGTCGCTGATCACGCTCCTCCTGGCGTCTGCCCGCAGCGCCGCGGACCCGACACGCCTGCCGGCCATGCCGGAGCAGCCGGCGCGCACGGGCGCCATCTACGAGCCGCGGCACCGGCAGCCGCTGCCCTCGGGCGCCCTGGCGGCGTTCGTCGCATGGGTTTGGCCGTATCTTGCGCTTGCATGGAACACCGTGGTGGACGTCATCTTCTTTGCTGCGACGATTGTGTTTCTGAGAGACCCGAACACACTCTTCAGACGCGGGGACAGTCAAGTTACGTTGAACCCCCGCAGGCGCTTCGTGCACCGGAGCTTTAGCTTGGACGACGTCAAGTTCATCAAGAATGCCATGAACTGCGTAAGTATATACCACCTCTGTGACGTTTTTTGACACTGTGTTTGAAAAATTTATATATTATGGAATGGAGGGAGTATATGATAATATGACCTATAGCTATCAGCAAGCTCATCTCTTTCGAGCCAGATTAAACTAGTTGTTGAAGCGTCATTTTCTGTATTTTTATTTTCTTTCCACAGACTGTTAATGATGTGCTAGTCGGAGTCACTTCTGCTGCTCTATCACAATATTACTTTCGTAAGTCCGGTAAGAGATGTACATTGTGACAATTTGTTGTTTTTATTGTACATGTTTGTGCAACTTATCTTCAAATTATGTTAGGTTACCCTAAGACACACAAACTATGTTTGCGATGTGTCCTCCCAGTAAATACAAGGCCAACATCTAGCCTACAAGTAAGTTTATTTATGGAAATATGCATGAAATTTCAAATGGATATCATTAGTTATTGATTTTTTTCATTTATATATCTCTGTCAGCAAAATATTACTCCTCTTCCTTATGTAATTAGATGACGCTTCCAAATTTGGTCATAAAACCCACACGATTAGTAAAAGAATATAAATCGTGGTATCTATTATGACAAACTAATGATTTTACATATGTTCACATGATCAGGCAATTTTTTTTGGTATATTACTAGTCACTCTTGGAGTAGCTAGTTTCATTACTCATTTGCTGATGCATAATTAGTTTCCAAATGCAAGCTTGAGAATATATTATTAATCTGTAGTGTATCATAACTTTAATCTAATGATTTCTTACAACTATGTGCAGACATATGTTAATATGATAGAATCGGGTAAAAGTAATGACGTGGCATGGGGAAATCAAATAGGCTACATCCTCCTACCATTTCATTTAGCGGTACACGTTGATCCACTTGCATATGTTCGGATGGCAAAGAAGACCCTGGATAGAAAAAAGAGCTCACTTGAAGTTATCTTCACGTGTATGATTAGCGAGCTTTTTGTTAAAATGTTTGGTCTAAAGGTATTTCTTTTTCCCGCTTGTACTGGTATGTTTTCCTAATATTAAACTCAGACAATTAAGTAACTCATTGTCTAGCAAACTAACACTTCTTTTATTTAGTTATTATTCTTCATGTTTATAATTGTTCAACTTGACAATCCAAGCAGGCAGGTGCTTTTATCATCGGTCGTATGCTCACAAATACAACTACTACGCTCTCGAACATGGTTGGACCAACAGAGCAAGTAGAGTTCTATGGACACCCATTTGTCTTCATTGCACCTACAGTTTATGGTATTCCACAAGTAAGTCAGCCATGATCTTAGATCGAAACCTTCAATCTTAAGCCACATTTGTACTTTTGTCAACCCAAATCATCCACCACATTGTCCACAATGCAAGGACATTGGTATTCATCGCTTTTAAACATAAGTGCTCTAATACGTATGAATTATAAAAAAAGATCGGGTAAGTTAATCCGGTTTACTAGAACAAAAAAACAAGAATCAAAACTCAAAACATCAAAAACCACATATGCTTCCTTAGTTTATACTCCCTCTGTTCCAAAGTTTGGTCATCTATTTTGGAACGGAGGGAGTACTTCGTTGTACATTTATATCCAAAATGGTGTATGCGCCTTGGAGGAACCACAATATATACGATAAGAAGGAACAAATTTGAGTTAAAGAGTACTCAAAACAAGGTGTATGCTCTCACACCTCTCGCCAATAGAGATATGCAATAACAAGTTTAAGTAGGAGTAACTATGTAGTTGCATTTCCACATTTTTTTTGTGACTGTGAACTTTAACCCAAAACGCAACAGATGGTTAGATGCAACTTTATATACATCTCTCAAAACAGTTCATCACTAATGACTCCAGAATTAAGGAGATGACTTGACCTTGGTAGGCATATACACACAAAAATGTAAGCTCGGATCCTTGAAACAATAAAAGAAAAATTGATTGCAAAAATATAAAAGAGACTGGAAATAAAACCTACAATATTCTAATCATCGGCAACCTGATTTTGTGTTTAATTACCATTTCTTTTTGCAGGCTTTAATTGTACACTATCAGAGTTACAATAGCACTATTAAGGTAATTTTGTCAGTTGATGAGGAAATAATTCCAAATTATACTCAACTTCTGGATGACTTTGTTGAGTCTTTCGGGCACATTAAGGATGCGGCTTCAAGGCTTTCAACACATGTCAAGAAAGGATAATCAACATACAAATGCATTAGCGTGCTTTCTGAAACTGCATAATGCAAGCAGTATATTCCCACATGTTTGATGTGTGTCTCATGGCTCACACGGCAATAGTAATTAAAATCAGAAACTCTACAACCATGGATGGAAGTCAAATGTATTAAGTTCACTATTATTGTTGGATAATGATGTGTTGCATTATATGAAGCACAATAGTTATACCATTATTGTGTATAATGCACACTATTAGAAATTTGTTGATGATTGGAGGTCCCGAACCGTCACATATCACTCAAAAAACTGTCACACAAGTGTATTGGTGACAATTGTTGAGACTCGTTATGTATTCCATATCATAGATTGAAAGCCGCAATGCACCTCCAAACCATCACATGTTTTGGTTGTTGACCATCAAAGACCGGTCCTAGGCCCATTTGGCCCTGGCCAGGCCCATGATTGTGTGCTGAAATAAACCATCACCGATTTACGATGAGGTGGGCTCCATGTGGCATTCAACGTGGCATCCCATCAATATGATCCATTTTTTAATCAAAAATATTTGGGCCCATCCAATGCATTATTTATTGGGCCATGGGCAATTTATTTCTATATTATTTTCTATCCAAATATTTTTATTTTATCTACCTAGCTATTGTATTGGTAATTACCATGGGCCTTAGCTTGCTCTACCCCATCTATATTTTTAGCCCATATTGCCCGTTATTTCATTCACTAAGTAAAACAAATCATTAGTGTAACCATATGAAAAATACAACACACAACATAGAAGTTTTCCTCCACAAAATGAGAAGATACAACACTAATACATCACATAACAAGTTTGCAAATCAACACATCACACATATAACATTTACATCATAAAAACATAAATACGATTAGTCAGGTTCATATAAAGTAGTCCACTCTCCCGCAAACCTGTGTAATCCCCTACTTGAACTTGGTGTTTGATGCTATGAATTATTATCCAATGATTTATTTCATTGCTATTATATCTGAGTAGATTCTTTTTGTCCAATGGATTAATTAGTGAATTACTATGATTGATCTGAGTTGCATGTGGTTATGTTGCTATCCTCTGGTTCCCATCATATGAGCGACGTCTGGATCACACCTTAGGGTTAGTAGTATGTTAATAGGACTATGTATAGGCTGGCCGAAGTGTCAGATATTGCCGAGGTTGAGTGTAGAAATTGATGCATATGGAATTGAAGGGGGGCCAATATATGTTAATGCTATGGTTGGGTTTACCTTTAGGAACAATGTTAGTATTTGTGGATGCTTGCTAATAGTTTCAATCATAGGTACATATGATTCCAAGTATGGATACTATGTTAGCAGAGGTCTCTCCCACATATAAACTGCAATTATGATAATGAGTTTAGTAACTTAACTAATTTCCTATGGATAATTCTGCGCATCGTACCACCACTTTTTCCCACTCGCTATCTTTACTTTATTACTAGTGACTTGGGCGCCACCTGGTGGCGCCTCTTGAGGCGGGAGTGTTCGCACTAATCAAACTCGCGAATTAGTTAACGTCCTTGTATGACAGGATTCTTACTTCAGTCCATAAATAATAGTCGCATGTTGGTTGTTAAAAATACAAGAGATGGCAAAAGAACTACAACAACAAGAGTGTTCACTGATAAAGCAGAGCAAGCACAGCAGTTTCATACATGTGTATTTATTTGTGATGCTACAATGCATAGAATGCCAAATTTAAAGAGTCAGAGAGAACATATATTCTTCATCATAAATTTCTGAAGTAAGGTTGAGGTGAAGAAGATAATATTTCTAAAATAAGGTTGAGGTGAAGAATGTCTTCAGTCCGTGAAAGAGAAGCCTATATATACTTGCGAAGCGTAAATTCATCATTGAATTCTTAATGTCATTTCTGTGTTAGCATTTCCAGATGAACAACTGAACAATGCCATAGCTACAGATATCACCCTTGGTTGACATTTCACCGCCATGCCATACTCTGCAATAATAGTTTGAAACATAAATTTCATGAGAGGACAAAAAATAAAACATGCTATCTACTAGTATTAATAAGAGCAAAATACTTGTGTGGTGTGCCAGTGGCAGGCCTCCTGAGAGCGTTCATATGCGTTGCCATGTTTGCTCTGTACATTAGACGACTTGTTTGGTGCTACGTTGGCTTTTTACATTGGACTGACTTGTTTGTTACTTATTTTGACTCGTGTATATGAACATCCGCTGTCGAGGAACTTTCTGATTTCTATGTTTTTTCCAGCAAGCTTGGGAGTTAAAATTTTCTTTACAACAAAACCTAATGGTGGAGGTACATAGGCGATATCAAGATTTGGTGTACTTGAAAAGAAAAGGTGAAACCCAGTTCCCTATGCCTGCCCACATGCAAGTGGAAATCATCTTCTTCAGTTTCAACAAATCTTTCCAACTCAACCACAAGGAAATCAAATAGTTCCAGTATTTCTGCTTCTGAAAGTAACTAAACCATGTAAAAATAAACAAGAAATCTAATAGAAGGGACTTAGTAGAGCAACCAAATGGACTTACGGTGGATGCCATCTGTACCATCATATAGGGTGGAACGAGAATCTCTTCATATTGTTGGACAACATGTTTCTTATTATTAGCAATGGAGCTAAATATCTGATCGTTGTTGACTGGTTAGCAGGCATGTGGCAATAAATGAAGAAAATGAATAGAAATTACTCTGTGGTATGAGCGTATAAATATTACACTCGTAGAAAAATTTGTGAGGTGCAATTTAATCTTAAGAGCCGTATCCCTCTATTGTTGACCTTCTAAACAAATTCACTCAAGAGTCCAAATATGAATTGATAATTCAACTGGATTTGTTCTGTCATCGTCAGCCGGTTCTTAAGTTCATAAAAAATACAGTCCCAGCTCCCAAGTCCCAAGTCCCAACAGATGGGAGAGTAGATTGTATTTAAGCTTAACCAAATACCAAGTGTAAACAACAATTTTATTTCCTATTATTGGACATCAGGGGAATAAAGATGTGCTATTGGTATGACCTTACCCTAGCCTAATCATAATCCAACAATATTTATGATCAGAGTAGCTCCTCTGTCCGTTCAATCTTTCTAGAACAAAAACACCAAACTCTTTTCTAGATCAAAAGGAACTAAATTAGCATATAAGAGGACTGAAAATGCTGATACCATATATCGACTTGTGGCTGCCCAGCTGAGTTGTGAATTCGTAACATAACTTCTCTTTTGCTGGATACTGAAGTTGGGGATTATCATGAATGCTATTGAACTCCAACACCTTGCATAAAAATAGCATCGCTAGATACCAGCTCAACTCATGCATACCCATTGCTCTTTAGTTTTTTTGGATTGGCGTTCACTGTTCAACAATATCATATCGCTTACCTCATACCAGTATACTTAGGCATATAAACAAAATATAATGCATCATATTATTTCCTAGAACATACCTAGCTTGGTGGCATAGATTTTCATAGTTCTATTTGAGTCGTTTTAGCATACTCCATTTTCTTCTGCTCTTTCTTCTGATAATTTTTCAGAACAGCTTATTGCATCATCCTGAACATTAACATCAGAACCATCATCTTCAATAAGTTTCCAAAGTTGCGATAAACTCTACATCTAGAAGCCGCTGGGTGAGAATAAGCCTACACAAACAAAAAAAATGGTAAAATAATAGAACTCTTTCAGGTCTATCATGTGCATTTATAAAGAAAGGAAAAAAGTACTGCTTAGTATATAAAAGTGACTGATACGTCTCCAACGTATCTATAATTTTTGATTGTTCCATGCTATTATATTACCCCTTTTGGATGTTTATGGGCTTTATTCTACATATTTATATCATTTTTGGGACTAACCTACTAACCGGAGGCCCAGCCCATATTGCTGTTTTTTTTTCCTATTTCAGTATTTCGAAGAAAAGGAATATCAAACGGAGTCCAAACGGAATGAAACCTTCGGGAGCGTTATTTTTGGAACAAATTTGATCCGGAGAGCCTGGAGTGCAAGTCAAGAAATCTCCGAGGGGCCCACGAGACAGGGGGGCGTGCCCCCTCGGGCGTCCACCGACGTACTTCTTTCTCCTATATATATCCACGGACCCCGAAAACATCCAGGAACACCACGAAACACAATTTCCACCGCCGTAACATTCTGTATCCGCGAGATCCCATCTTGGAGCCTTCGCCGGCACTCTACCGGAGGGGGAATCGATCACGGAGGGCTTCTACATCAACACCATAGCCTCTCCGATGAGTTGTGAGTAGTTTACCACAGATCTACGGGTCCATAGTTATTAGCTAGATGGCTTCTTCTCTCTTTTTGGATCTCAATACAATGTTCTCCCCTCTCTTGTGGAGATCTATTCGACGTAATCTCTTTTTGCGGTGTGTTTGTCGAGATCCGATGAATTGTGGGTTTATGATCAAGTTTATCTATGAATAATCTCTGAATTCTTTTATGTATGATTGAGTTATCTTTACGAGTCTCTTCGAATTATCAGTTTGGTTTGGCCTACTAGATTGATCTTTCTTGCCATGGGAGAAGTGTTTAGCTTTGGGTTCAATCTTGCGGTGATCTTACCCAGTGACAAAAAGGGTTGCAAGACACGTATTGTATTGTTGCCATCGAGGATAACAAGATGGGGTTTATATCATATTGCATGAGTTTATCCCTCTACATCATGTCATCTTGCTTAATGCGTTGCTCTATTTTTATGAACTTAATACACTAGATGCATGTTGGATAGCGGTCGATGTGTGGAGTAATAGTAGTAGATGCAAGCAGGAGTCGGTCTACTTGTTATGGACGTGATGCCTATATACATGATCATGCCTAGATAACGTGATAATTATTCGCTTTTCTATCAATTGCTCGACAGTAATTTGTTCACCCACCTTAATACTTATGCTATCTCGAGAGAAGCCTCTAGTGAAACCTATGCCCCCCCGGGTCTATCTCTTATCATATTTGCTTTCAATCTCCTTTTATTTTCATCTTTATTTTCTGCATCTATATTATAAAATACCAAAAATATATTTATATTATCATACTTTCTCTATCATATCTCACTTCCGTAAGTGACCGTGAAGGGATTGACAACCCCTTTATTGCGTTGGTTGCGAGTTCTCAGTTTGTTTGTGTAGGTGCGTGGGACTTTTGAGGAGTCTCCTATTGGATTGATACCTTGATTCTCAAAACTGAGGGAAATACTTACGCTACACTTTGCTGCATCACCCTCTCCTCTTCGGGGAAAACCAACGCTAGCTCAAGACGTAGCAAGAAGGATTTCTGGCGCCGTTGCCGGGGAGGTCTTCGGTCAAGTCAAGACATACCAAGTACCCATCACAAACCCATCTTCCTCGCATTTA
The DNA here is from genome assembly GCF_002162155.2 of Triticum dicoccoides. Taxonomy (NCBI): domain Eukaryota; kingdom Viridiplantae; phylum Streptophyta; class Magnoliopsida; order Poales; family Poaceae; genus Triticum; species Triticum dicoccoides. The sequence goes on from NC_041389.1 coordinate 519,288,383, forward strand.
TATTATTTGCCTTTTGTTTTCCTTTCCCCCCACTTCACCCTTGCCATTTTATTCGCCTTCTCCTTCCCAATCTCCTCCTCTCTTTTCACTTGCCGTTTTTCTATTTGCTTGTGTGTTGGATTACTTGTTGCCATGGCACAAGATAATACCAAGTTGTGTGACTTCTTGAATACAAATAATAAAGATTTCCTTAGTACTCTGATTGCTCCTCTTAATGATGTTGAGTCTTGTGAAATCAATGCTGCTTTGCTGAATCTTGTTATGAAAGATCAATTCGCCGGCCTTCCTAGTGAAGATGCCGCTACTCATCTAAACAATTTTGTTGATTTGTGTGATATGCAAAAGAAGAAAGATATGAATAACAATATTGTCAAATTGAAGTTATTTACGTTTTCACTTAGAGGTCGTGCTAATATTTGGTTTTCGTCTTTGCCCAAAAATAGTATTGATTCTTGGAACAAGTGCAAAGATGCTTTTATCTCTATGTATTTTCCTCCTGCTAAGATCATCACTCTTAGGAACAATATTATGAATTTTAAACAACTTGATCATGAGCATGTTGCCCAATTTTGGGAAAGAATGAAATTGATGCTTCGCAATTGCCCTACTCATGGTTTGAATTTATGGATGATCATACAAAAATTTTATGCCGGTTTGAACTTTGCTTCTAGAAATCTCTTAGATTCGGCCGCGGGAGGCACGTTTATGGAAATTACGTTAGGAGATGCTACAAAATTGCTTGATAATATTATGGGTAATTATTCTCAATGGCACACCGAAAGATCTTCTAGTAAAAAAGTGCATGCTATAGAAGAAATCAATGTTTTAAGTGGAAAGATGGATGAACTTATGAAGATGTTTGCTACTAAAAATACTCCTCTTGATCCAAATGATATGGCTTTGCCTTCTTTGATTGAGAATAATAATGAATCTATGGATGTGAAATTTGTTGGTAGGAATAATTTTGGAAACAATTCTTATAGAGGAAATTTTAATACTAGACCGTTCCCTAGTAATCCCTCTAATAATTATGGAAATTCCTACAATAATTCTAATAAGATGCCCTCTGATTTTGAGAATAGTGTGAAAGAATTTATGATTTCTCAAAAGAATTTTAATGCCTTGCTTGAAGAAAAATTGCTTAAAGTTGATGATTTGGCTAGGAACGTTGATAGACTTTCGCTTGATGTTAATTCTTTTAAACTTGGATCTTCTTCTCCTAAGCATGATATCAATGAGTCTCTCAAAGTAATGAGAATCTCCATTGATGAGTGCAAGGAAAGAACCGCTAGATTGCGTGCTAAAAAAGAAAGCTTCATAAAAGCGTGTTCTTCTAGTCTACATGAAAATAATGATGAGGATCTTAAAGTTATTGATGCGTCTCCGATTAGATCTATGTTTGGCAAGATGAATTTTGATGATTATGGGAGTGATAATGAATCAACTTTGCCTAGAAGGCGTCCCAAAAATTCGGAATCTTTAGATCGTGATGTTAAATTTGGTAAAGGAGAGATAGGAGAATCTTCAACTTCTAATATTGAACCTACTATATCAGATTTCAAGGAATTTGATTATGATAATTACTCTTTAAAAGGTTGTATATCCTTGTTGCAATCCATTGTTAATTCTCCTCATGCTTATAGTCAAAATAAAGCTTTTACCAAACATATCGTTGATGCCTTGTTGCAATCTTATGATGAAAAACTGAATTTGGAAGTTTCTATACCTAGAAAACTTAATTATGAGTGGGAACCTACTATAAAGATTAGAATTAACAATTATGAGTGTTTTGCTTTGTGTGATTTGGGTGCTAGTGTTTCCACGATTCCGAAAACTTTATGTGATATTCTAGGTTTCCATGATCTTGATGATTGCTCTTTAAATTTGCACCTTGCGGATTCCACCATTAAAAAGCCTATGGGAAGGATCAATGATGTTCTTATTGTTGCTAATATAAATTTGGTGCCCATAGATTTTATCGTTCTTGATATAGATTGCAATCTTTCTTGCCCTATTATTCTTGGTAGACCTTTCCTTAGAACGATTGGTGCGATTATTGATATGAAGGAAGGGAACATTAGATTCCAATTTCCTTTAAAGAAAGGCATGGAGCACTTTCCAAGAAAGAAAGTCCAATTACCTTATGAATCTATCATGCATGCTACTTATGAATCAAGTGCCAAAGATGGTGCTAGTTAGATCTATCCTTGCTTTTATGCCTAGCTAGGGGCGTTAAACGATAGCGCTAGTTGGGAGGCAACCCATTTTTTCTTTATGTTCTTTGTTTTTGCTCCTTTTTAGGAATAAATCTTGCATCTACTCTCTGTTTAGATGTGTTTTTATCTTTTAATTAGTGTTTGTGCCAAGTAGAACCTATAGGATAAGCTATGATGATAGTTGATTTGATTCTGCTGAAAAACAGAAACTTTGCGCTCACGAGAAAAAATTCAATAAATCACAGAAACGTGATTTTGCATTGATTCTTCCTGCAGTTGATCAATAGACAAATTTTCAAGTACGTCCTATTTTGGTAGGAATTTTAGAGTTCCAGAAGTTTGCGTTAGTTACAGATTGATACAGAGTGTTCTGTTTTTGACAGATTCTGTTTTTCGTTCTTATTTCAATGCATCTATGGCTAATAAATTAGTTTATAAACCATAAGGAAGTCTGAATACATTAGGTTTAACACCAAAATAAATAAAGAATGAGTTTATTGCAGTATCTTATGTGGTGGTTTTGTTTTCTTTCACTAACGGAGCTTATAAGATTTCCTGTTGAGTTTTGTGTTGTGAAGTTTTCAAGTTTTGGGTAAAGCCTTTATGGACTATGGAATAAAGGGTGGCAAGAGCCTAAGCTTGGGGATGCCCATGGCACCCCAATATATTCAAGAGTAGCCAAAAGCCTAAGCTTGGGGATGCCCGGGAAGGCATTCCCTCTTTCGTCTTCGTTCATTGGTAACTTTACTTGGAGCTATATTTTTATTCGCCACATGATATGAGTTTTGCTTGGAGCGTCGTGTATTATATTAGTCTTTGCTTGTTAGTTTACCACAATAATCCTTGCTATAACACACCTTTTGTGAGAAGCCAGTTTGATTAGAATTTGCTAGAATACTCTATGTGCTTCACTTATATCTTTTGAGCTTGATAATTTTTGCTCTAGTGCTTCACTTATATCTTTTAGAGCACGGCGGTGGTGTCTTAATTTTAAAGAAATTTCTAGTCTCTCATGCTTCACTTATATCATTTTGAGAGTCTTTTAGAACAGCATGGTATTTTCTTTTGTTACAAAGTTGGTCCTAGAATGATGAGCATCCAAGTTGGGTATCATAAAAACTATCATAAGAAGTGAATTGGATGCTATGATCAACTTGATACTTGATAATTGTTTTGAGATATGGAGGTAGTAATATTAAAGTCATGCTAGTTGGGTGATTATGAATTTAAAGAATGCTTGTGTTGAAGTTTGTGATTCATGTAGCATGCACGTATGGTGAACCGCTTTGTGATGAAGTTGGAGCATAATTTTATTTATTGATTGTCTTCCTTATGAGTGGCAGTCGGGGACGAGCGATGGTCTTTTCCTACCAATCTATCCCCCTAGGAGCATGCGCATAGTGCTTTGATTTTTGATGACTTCTAAATTTTTGCAACAAGTATATGAGTTCTTTTGATTAATGTTGAGTCCATGGATTGTACGCACCCTTTCACCCTTCCACCATTGCTAGCCTCTCTTGTGCCGCGCAATTTTCGCCGGTACCATATACTCACCATACTCCTTCCTCAAAACAGCCACCATACCTACCTATTATGGCATTTCCATAGCCATTTCAAGATATATTGCCATGCAACTTTCCACCATTCCGTTCATATGACACACATTACTTTTGTCATATTGCTCTTTGCATGATCATGTAGTTGACATCGTATTTGTGGCAAGGCCACCTTCATAATTTTCATACATGTCGCTCTTGAGTCATTGCATATCCCGGTACACCACCGAAGGCATTCATATAGTGTTCTAGCTTTGAGTTGTAAATCCATTAAAGTGTGATGAATTTCATTATTAGAGCATTGTCCTCGTGAGGAAAGGATGATGAAGACTATGATTCCCCCACAAGTCGGGATGAGACTTCAGACTTTACAAAAAGAAAAAAAAGAAGAGAAAAAAAAGAAAAAAAAGAGAGAAAGGCCAAAAAGAAAAAAAGAGAAGGCCAAAGAAAAAAAGAGAAAAGAAAAAGAAAAAAGAGAAAAATAAAATAAAATGAGAGAAAAATAGACAATGGACAATGCTACTATCTCTTTTTCCATACTTGTGCTTCAAAATAGCACCATGATCTTCATGATAGAGAGTCTCATATGTTGTCACTTTCATATACTAGTGGGAATTTTTCATTATAGAACTTGGCTTGTATATTCCAATGATGGGCTTCCTCAAAAGTGCCCTAGGTCTTCGTGAGCAAGCAAGTTGGATGCATACCCACTTAGTTTCTTTTGTTGAGCTTTCATATATTTATAGCTCTAGTGCATCCGTTGCATGGCAATCCCTACTCACTCACATTGATATCTATTAATGGGCATCTCCATAGTCCGTCGATATGCCTAGTTGATGTGAGACTATCTTCTCCTTTTTTTGTCTTCTCCACAACCACCATTCTATTCCACATACAGTGCTATGTCCATGGCTCACGCTCATGTATTGCGTGAAAGTTGAAAGAGTTTGAAATTATTAAAGTATGAAACAATGGCTTGGCTCATCATCGGGGTTGTGCATGATTAAATACTTTGTGTGATGAAGATAGAGCATAGCCAGACTATATGATTTTGTAGGGATAACTTTCTTTAACCATGTTATTTTGAGAAGACATACTTACCTTGATTAGTGTGCTTGAAGTATTACTATTTCTTATGTCTTTATGAAATTTTAGTTTATATTATTTGGATCTGAACATTCATGCCATAATGAAAGAAAATTACATTATGAATTATGCTAGGTAGCATTCCACATCAAAAATTCTCTTTTTATCATTTACCTACTCGAGGACAACCAGGAATTAAGCTTGGGGATGCTTGATACGTCTCCAACATATCTATAATTTTTGATTGTTCCATGCTATTATATTACCCCTTTTGGATGTTTATGGGCTTTATTCTAAATATTTATATCATTTTTGGGACTAACCTTCTAACCGGAGGCCCAGCCCATATTGCTGTTTTTTTGCCTATTTCAGTATTTTGAAGAAAAGGAATATAAAACGGAGTCCAAACGGAATGATACCTTCGGGAGCGTTATTTTTGGAACAAATCTGATCCGGAGAGCCTGGAGTTCAAGTCAAGAAATCTCCAAGGGCCCCACGAGATAGGAGGGCGCCCCCCTAGGGGCGCGCCCCCTGTCTCGTTAGCCCCTCGGGCGTCCACCGACGTACTTCTTTCTCCTATATATATCCACGGACCCCGAAAACATCCAGGAGCACCACGAAACACAATTTCCACCGCCATAACCTTCTGTATCCGCGAGATCCCATCTTGGAGCCTTCGCCGGCACTCTGCCGGAGGGGGAATCGATCACGGAGGGCTTCTACATCAACACCATAGCCTCTCCGATGAGTTGTGAGTAGTTTACCACAGACCTACGAGTCCATAGTTATTAGCTAGATGACTTCTTCTCTCTTTTTGGATCTCAATACAATGTTCTCCCCCTCTCTTGTGGAGATCTATTCGATGTAATCTCTTTTTGCGGTGTGTTTGTCGAGATCCGATGAATTGTGGGTTTATGATCATGTTTATCTATGAATAATATTGGAATCTTCTCTGAATTCTTTTATGTATGATTGAGTTATCTTTACAAGTCTCTTCGAATTAACAGTTTGGTTTGGCCTACTAGATTGATCTTTCTTGCCATGGGAGAAGTGTTTAGCTTTGGGTTCAATCTTGCGGTGATCTTACCCAGTGACAGAAAGGGTTGCAAGACACGTATTTTATTGTTGCCATCGAGGATAACAAGATGGGGTTTATATCATATTGCATGAGTTTATCCCTCTACATCATGTCATCTTGCTTAATGCGTTGCTCTGTTTTTATGAACTTAATACACTAGATGCATGCTGGATAGCGGTCGATGTGTGGAGTAATAGTAGTAGATGCAGGCATGAGTCGGTCTACTTGTTATGGACGTGATGCCTGTATACATGATCATGCCTAGATAACGTGATAATTATTCGCTTTTCTATCAATTGCTCGACAGTAATTTGTTCACCCACCGTAATACTTATGCTATCTCGAGAGAAGCCTCTAGTAAAACCTATGGCCTCCGGGTCTATCTCTTATCACTAGATCATAGAAGCGCGCGTTGCCGCGCCCGTCTATCTTGAGAAAATAATGATAAGTATATGATATACATGAGAAAATAATGATAATGATAAGTATATGTACAGTAGTAAATATAAAGACCTGAAAAAACTCTATATGATATACATGAGAAAATGTCAACAACCTCGAAAGCTTTCTGACATTGATTAGATTGTAATGCAAATCCAGTAAAAGAAATTTACATTTTATTATAAATCACAAATATTGTGATTTCACAAGCACCAGTTTAATAAGGTTTCCAGCAAAACTACTGTTCAAAACTAAGGTTATCATTTTCTGTTTTGAATAGCTCGACTTTGTAAATACTACATCCCTACATGTTACCTTAGGTTGTGTTGAAGCGACAAAGAGCTTATTTTAGGCCCTTCCACGGCTTGTGTGCCTTGTTAGCTCTATATATCATGTAAACTGTCCGGAGCTGCAGTGTCTTTTCAATTTGCTTTATTTTCTTGTTAAGTCTGGTGCTTACTCGAATGGCGTTGTACTTCACAGTACAGTACAACTGTTTTCTCAAAAAAGGAGCAATTTCCATAACATTGCCCAGAGCAGAGGAGTTTTTGCTCACATTTTTAAAACACATCGCCCTGCCAGGCTACATCATGCGGAAGCAGAGTGGAGTATTTGGTCAGATGTTTCGGTTAAAGAAGGCCGTACCTCGATCGGTGCAAACTGTTTGGCCTGGATAACATTGTCATTTAATCCTTCAATCGTGTGTAGTATCATATAACGGCCAACATTGGAATATATGGACTAATCACATTCTAATCTTTCCTGCAAAACAGAAAATAAATCATCAGTTCTTTCACTTCACTACTCACAGGCCGAGGAACACAAGAAATTATCTCAAAGATGAATAGATGATCCTACAAATCACAATATTTCCTTGCAGTTGTCACATTTTGTTCTTACACATGGCCGGTTCAAATGGTGGTACCCCAGGCGACCTTGAGTCCTTGACTGATGTGAAATTTCTTCCCGTCTCCAGCCATCAGCGTGTCATCGCTATGAGTGATGCCTCTGCACAGGATTGAACAGAATCCATGACATGACCTCGGCTACCTCCATGTCCCTCTCGTTGTCCATAGCCACGGACGCCGATGAAGCACTGTGTAGGGAGAAGCCAGCCCACGGAGAGAAGGGTAGCGGCCAGCGAGAGATCAGCCATCTACCGCCGCTGTTCCCAACACAAAGATCCTCTTCCTTCTCCTCTCATACTATCTCCAATTGCCTTGCTCCAATCAGAAAATCTGAACCATCAAGCAGATCCAAAAACAATTGCAAATAAGATGGCTGGGTAATGAACAAATGATAAAACAGGGATGAAGGAGAGTACGTGAACACAAACTAACCCTAGGCAAGAAACATGGCTGCCGAAGAAGAGGCCACAGATGAATGGGAGAAAGAAAGCGGATTGCAGACTGCAAGGAAGGGGCTATGGAGGAAGAGTAAAGGGAGGGTGAACCGGGCCGGCGCGGATGCAGTTGCTTAGCACAAGCACGCCCACGACGGAAAGCCGGCGCATCGGGGAGGAAGGCACGAACAGCGCAGGGGAAGGGGCGTGTGCTAGAGCTACAAGGTATGGAGGACGGTGCAGTACGACGGAAGGCCGCCGCAGCCGCCATTAAATACGTGAACGCTGCAAGTCAGAAAAAATGAAAACATGAACGAATGGGCTATGGAGGAAGTGTAGAGGGGAGGGGGTTGGACCGTACCGGTGGTGAAGCAGCAGTCCCGCGGCATAATGTCACGGATCGACGGCGCATCGAGAGGAGGACAGTGACGCGGAGGAACAGAGGGGAACTGTACGATCGGGGGCTGGGCAACCTGGCCCGTTAGGGTGGGAGTGGGAATAAGTGGGCTGGCCCAATTATGGACAGGAAGAGGAGGTCGCTCCGCGGAGCAGCGGCCCGCGAGACGACGCGCGATGCGCGTGAGCGAGAAATGACCCCCGAATTTGATCTGGATCGTAGGTTTGAGGATCCGACGACAGAGACATTCAAATCACTGTGAAGGCCTGTAGCTAGCCTCGTTATACTGTTTCTCAATATTTGCTTTCAATCTAATTTTATTTGCATCTTTATTTTCTACATCTATATTATAAAATACCAAAAATATATTTATCTTATCATACTTTCTCTATCAGATCTCACTTTCGTAAGTGACCGTGAAGGGATTGAGAACCCCTTTATTGCATTGGTTGCGAGTTCTCAGTTTGTTTGTGTAGGTGCGTGGGACTTTAGAGGAGCCTCGTACTGGATTGATACCTTGGTTCTCAAAACTGAGGGAAATACTTACGCTACACTTTGCTGCATCACCCTCTCCTCTTCGGGGAAAACCAACGCTAGCTCAAGACGTAGCAGTGACCTGGACACATATGCCTTGGATTCTTCTAAGCCTCGGCAGAGGCATGCTTGATTGCATTTGACATACGAGAAAGAAAAAAGATCATTCAAAAAGGACACTGCCTACTTCGAGTTAATGAAAGTTTAGAACTATGTCTCCAGCCCATTCAGCTTTATTTGCAAGGGTGATCTGAATTATCAGCAGTGTGATTGTTCAGTCTTCGATCCTGCAATAATAATGTCATTGTGAAGGATAAAACTATAGGGTGGATACATCAGCAAACCAACTAGTCAAAACCTTAGAAACAATCAAATGCAAGATTAGATACACTCATAGACTAGAACGATACAAAATGCACCAAGAAATGATCTCAGCATGTCCTTAATGCCTACCATCAATTAAAAAGCATTAGACCACAAGATTAAACACATTCACGGTTAGAGTGATACAAAATGGTTACCAAATATAAGAAACACTCACCTGCTCAACCGGTCTTTTGACACTCTCCTTATGGTTCCTCCGTCAATCACTCACCCTAACATGTCAAACTCTCAATATGTGCAGTAATAGCACATTCCTCCCTACAAGCTGCAACCCAATGGAATGACCTTAAAAGTTATAAGCGTAATAATATAGATGCAAAAGCTAACCAAAAGACTTCTTCTCAAACATTACACTTGTACTAACAGGAAGATAAAAGAAATATGTCATACTTGCTCAGTTAAAACAAATGCCACAAAAAATATTATGCAAGAGAGTTGAATGAATCTCAGTGAGTATAAAAAAGTATTAGAGTGAGAAATAAAGCCAGCGAAAGAAAATTGGCCTTACAGATCCACATAGCAAATCAAACTTACCATTTTCACATACACTGTGGGCATGACACTAAAGCATCATTAGTGGAGTTAAAAAATTAAAGTGAAAAACAAAAAAAAAA
>NC_041389.1:519298040-519304278 GCF_002162155.2 Triticum dicoccoides
AAAAAAAAAAGTTACAATCAATCAACATGTTTTTTGTGAGAAAATCACTCAAAAATTGGCACTATAATATGGAGATATAACCTGCTACGTCATGAATCATGAACTTACTAAAGAGTACACTTTTAAACCTCATTGGGTTAGCTAAAATTTCACCATGAAATGTGCAAATAAAAGCACCTAAATTAGAGAAGAATTCCATCACCATGCATCATCCAAACAACAACGTGTGAGAATAAAGTAGAGGAAGATCAAACCTGATGATGAGTGGCTGGAATGGTATTGGAGCTGAAGCAGCGCCAACATCCAACATTTGAGTAATTGTTGTTGTAGTTACATCCCTCCCACAAGAGGCAAGAGGGTGTATGAATGGCAGCATGTTAGTGCAGGTGCAACATACACAATGATTGACCCAAACTATCTCACCACCATCCAGAATTCTTTAGAGCCGCCCAGTTCCCTTTGCAGCACATGCTACATTTGCTCGCTGATTACTTCTTATTACTCTCTAAGAGCAACTCCAACGGGCTAACCCAAACGGACGGCGCATTTGTCCGCTTTTTATCCGTTTGGGTCGGCCGCCCACCCGGCGTCCGCCCAGTTTTGCATTTGGGTCGGCAGTGCGCCCAACGCGTCGACCCATTTCATGTCCGCATTCAAATTTTAAAAAAAGGCCCGTGGGTGATCATGCCAGCGACCATGTCTCATGCCGGCACCATGCCAGCGCCGGCATACAATGCCGGCTTCAGAAAATATCATCATAGTTCATGTTGGCGCACTCGCCAGCCGATCGACACACATGCCAGCACACAAAAAAGGGTTGGACTTGAGTTCGACCACGCCATCGCGGCTCCCGTGGTCATGCCGGCACACCTGCCGGCATACAAAAAAGATGGCGCTCGCTGCCATAGATCACTCGTCGTCGAACTTGAGCATGTCGTCATGCATCTTCTCGAACCACGGCCTCTTCCTTGGCGACACGGTGTTGAGATCCACCTTCATGATCTCCACCCCGGTCATCATGCTTGCGAGAGCCACTTCTTTCGCCTTGGTCTTGGTGTTGGAGGCCTCGATCTCTAGCATCTTGGCTTGCTTCTCCGCCTCTAACTTGAACATCTTGGCTTGCTTCTCGGCATCTAGCTCAAGCCTCCTCCTTGATGACCCGATAGCAATGGGAGAGGTTGAAGCACTTGCCATTGTGTTGAACCTTGAATGCCTCCAAAGCTTGAAATGCCTACAAAATGTTTCCATGCAAGCATAATGAACACACAAAGGATGAACTTGATGACACAAAAGAGGGCGGCGAGCTAGCATACCATGTCTTGCATGTCGATGCCGCTCATGGGCCGGGCCTTGACGCTCTCAAGAGTGGCGCAAAACTTGTTGCACTCTTGTTGGATCACCCTCCACCGCATGGAAATGGAGACCCACCCGCGCGTGCTCACAAATTGGTAAGGCGAAACTTCTTGCGCTCATGAAACTCTTGGTGGACATGAATCCAAAAGGTTGAATGCTTTTGCTCGGAGCCCGTCTTGGGGTCTTGTCCAATGTCTCACCAACACTAGCAAAGAAGCTTGTCCTCGACCACCGTGTTCGCCTTCGTGCGCTTTCTCTTGCGCTTCGGCTTAGGACCGACGGCTTGGTTGGCGAGCTTGTTCTCGAATAAAAGCTCCACTTCGATGTCGCACTCGTCCTCTTCCTCTAGCCCGTAGACGTCCAGGAACTCGTGGTCGAGGGGGAAGCCGTCCAGGTCGATGCCGACCTGATCACGCATGAAGGCCGCCTGGTCGGGATCTAGCCAGCGGCTGGCGTGAACGCCCCGCGGCCGTCCTGGCTTTGTGTCTCGTCAGGATCATAGCCAGGGGTCGGCGCACCGCCCACGAAGATGAGGTTCTGCATGTAGTCCTCGTTGATGGCAGACGACATTTCCTCGAACAGGTTGCGGATGTCTGGGAGCACGCCGGCAGGTGTCTGCAGCGCGTGTATCCTCACGCCGCCAGATGACGAGCCACTGGCCACTGATACGTCTCCAACGTATCTATAATTTTTGATTGTTCCATGCTATTATATTACCCGTTTTGGATGTTTATGCGCTTTACTATACACTTTTATATCATTTTTGGGACTAACCTACTAACAAGAGGACCATCCAAAATTGCTAATTTTTTTCCTATTTTAGTGTTTCGAAGAAAAGGAATATCAAACGGAGTCCAAACTGAATGAAACCTTTGGGAGCGACCTTTTTTGGAACAAACGCAATCCAGGAGACTTGGAGTGGACATCAAGAAGTAGCCGAGGCGGCCATGAGGGTGCAGGACGCACCCCCACCCTCGTGGGCCCCTTCTGGCTCCCCTCACCGACCTCATTCGCCTATATATATCTACGTACCCCGAAAACATCCAGGAGCACCACGAAACCCTATTTCCAGCTCCTCAACCTTCTGTACCCGTGAGATCCCATCTTGGGGCCTTTTCCGGCGCTCCATCGGAGGGGGAAGCGATCACGGAGGGCTTCTACATCAAGACCATAGCCTCTCCGATGAGTTGTGAGTAGTTTACCACAGACCTTCGGGTCCATAGTTATTAGCTAGATGGCTTCTTCTCTCTCTTTGAATCTCAATACAATGTTCTCCTCGATATTCTTGGAGATCTATTCGATGTAACTCTTTTTGCGGTGTGTTTGTCAAGATCCGATGAATTGTGGGTTTATGATCAAGTTTATCTATGAGAAATATTTGAATCTCCTCGGAATTCTTTTATGTATGATTGGTTATCTTTGCAAGTCTCTTCGAATTATCAGTTTGGTTTGGACTACTAGATTGATCTTTCTTGCAATGGGAGAAGTGCTTAGCTTTGGGTTCAATCTTGCGATGTCCTTTCCCAGTGATAGCAGGGGCAGCAAGGCATGTATTGTATTTTTACCATCGAGGATAAAAATATGGGGTTTGTATCATATTTCTTGAGTTTATCCCTCTATATCATGTCATCTTGCCTAATGCGTTACTCTGTTCTTATGAACTTAATACTCTAGATGCATGCTGGATAGCGCACGATGTGCGGAGTAATAGTAGTAGATGCAGGCAGGAGTCGGTCTACTTGTCGCAGACGTGATGCCTATATACGTGATCATGCCTAGATATTCTCATAACTATGTACTTTTCTATCAGTTGCTCGACAGTAATTTATTCACCCACCGTCATACTTATGCTATCTTGAGAGAAGCCACTAGTGAAACATATGGCCCCCGGGTCTATTTTCCATCATATAAGTTTCCGATCTACTTTATTTTGCAACCTTTACTTTTCAATCTATATCATAAAAATACCAAAAATATTTATCTTATCTTATTATCTCTATCAAATCTCACTTTCGCAAGTGGCCCTGAAGGGATTGACAACCCCTTTATCACGTTGGTTGCGAGGTTCTTGTTTGTTTGTGTAGGTACGAGGGACTTGCGTGGAGTTGAGCCTCCAACTGGATTGATACCTTGGTTCTCAAAAACTGAGGGAAATACTTACGCTACTTTGTTGCATCACCCTTTCCTCTTCAAGGGAAAACCAACGCAGTGCTCAAGAGGTAGCAAGAAGGATTTCTGACGCCGTTACCGGTGAGGTATTCGCTCAAGTCAAGACATACCAAGTATCCATCACAAACTCATCTCCCTCGCATTACATTATTTGCCATTTGCCTCTCGTTTCCCTCTCCCCCACTTCACCCTTGCTATTTTATTTGCCCTCTCTTTTGCGTTTGCCTTTTTTCGCTTGTCTCTTGTGTGCTTGTGTGTTGGATTGCTTGTCACGATGGCTCAAGATAATACTAAATTGTGTGCCTTTTCCAATACCAATAATAATGATTTCCTTAGCACTCCGATTGCTCCTCTTAATGATGTTGAATCTTGTGAAATCAATGCTGCTTTGTTGAATTTTGTTATGAAAGATTAATTCTCCGGCCTTCCAAATGAAGATGCCGCTACTCATCTAAACAACTTTGTTGATTTGTGTGATATGCAAATGAAGAAAGACATGGATAATGATGTTGTTAAATTAAAGTTATTTCCGTTTTCGCTTAGAGATCGTGCTAAAACTTGGTTTTCGTCTTTGCCTAAAAATAGTATTGATTCATGGAATAAGTGCAAAGATGCTTTTATCTCGAAGTATTTTCCTCCCGCTAAGATCATCTCTCTTAGAAACGATATTATGAATTTTAAGCAACTTGATCATGATCATGTTGCACAATCTTGGGAGAGGACGAAATTAATGATACGTAATTGTCCTACACATGGTTTGAATTTATGGATGATCATACAAATTTTTTATGCCGGATTGAATTTTGCTTCTAGAAATCTTTTAGATTCGGCCGCGGGAGGCACTTTTATGGAAATCACTTTAGGAGAAGCTACTAAACTCCTAGATAATATTATGGTTAATTATTCTCAATGGCACACCGGAAGATCTACTAGTAAAAAGGTTAATGCGATAGAGGAGATTAATGTTTTGAGTGGAAAGATGGATGAACTTATGAAATTGTTTGCTACTAAGAGTGCTCCTATTGATCCTAATGATATGCCTTTGTCTACTTTGATTGAGAATAATAATGAATCTATGTATGTGAATTTTGTTGGTAGGAATAATTTTGGTAACAACGCGTATAGATGAAACTTTAATCCTAGGCTGTTTCCTAGTAATTCCTCTAATAATTATTGTAATTCCTACTACAACTCTTATGTAAATTTTAATAATATGCCCTCTGATTTTGAGATTAGTGTTAAAGAATTTATGAAGTCTCAAAAGAATTTCAATGCTTTGCTTGAAGAAAAATTGCTTAAAGTTGATGAATTAGCAGGAACATGGATATAATTTCTCTTGATGTTGATTCTTTGAAACTTAGATCTATTCCACATAAGCATGATATCCATGAGTCTCTCAAAGCCATGAGAATTTCCATTGATGAGTGCAAAGAAAGAACCACTAGGATGCGTGCTAAGAAAAATTGCTTTGTAAGAGCGTGTTCTTCTAATTTTCATGAAAATAATGATGAAGATCTAAAAGTGATTGATGTGTCTCCTATTAAATCTTTGTTTTGCAATATGAATCTTGATAGTTATGGGACTGGAGATGAGTCAACTTTAGTTAAAAGGCGTCCCAATGATTCGGAATTTTTAGATCTTGATGCTAAAATTGGTAAAAGTGGGATTGGAGAGGTCAAAATCTTACATAGCAATGAACCTACTATTTTGGATTTCAAGGAATTTAATTATGATAATTGTTCTTTAATAGATTGTATTTCCTTGTTGCAATCCGTGTTGAATTCTCCTCATGCCTATAGCCAAAATAAAACTTTTACTAAACATATCGTTGATGCTTTGATGCAACCTTATGAAGAAAAACTTGAATTAGAAGTTTCTATCCCTAGAAAACTTTATGATGAGTGGGAACCTACTATTAAAATTAAAATTAAATATCATGAATGCTATGCTTTGTGTGATTTGGGTGCTAGTGTTTCCACGATTCCAAAAACTTTATGTGATGTGCTAGGTTTCCCTGAATTTGATGATTGCTCTTCAAAATTGCAACTTGCGGATTCCACCATTAGAAACCTATGGGAAGGATTAATGATGTTCTTATTGTTGCAAATAGGAATTATGTGCCCGTAGATTTTATTGTTCTTGATATAGATTGCAATCTTTCATGTCCTATTATTCTTGGTAGACCTTTCCTTAAAACGATAGGTGCAATTATTGATATGAAGGAAGGACATATTAGATTCTAATTTTCATTAAGGAAAGGCATGGAACACTTTCCTAGAAATAAAATCAAATTACCTTATGAATCTATTATGAGGTCCACTTATGAATTGAATACCAAAGATGGCAATACTTAGATCTATTCTCGCTTTATGCCTAGCTAGGGGCGTTAAACGATAGCGCTTGTTGGGAGGCAACCCAATTTTATTTTTGTTCCTGTTTAGTAATAAATAATTCATCTAGCCTCTTTTTAGATGTGGTTTTATGTTTTAATTAGTGTTTGTGCCAAGTAGAACCTATCAGATCATCTTGGGTGAAAGTTAACTTGATCTTGCTGAAAAACAGAAACTTTTGCACGCACGAGAATAATTTTAATAAATCACAGAAATGTTCTTTTGAGTTGATTCTTTTTGATGTAGATAAACAGACAAATTTCCTAGGACTTCCTATTTTAGTAGGAGTTTTAGAATTCCAGAAGTATTCAAAAGTTACATATTGC
>NC_041389.1:519304778-519334311 GCF_002162155.2 Triticum dicoccoides
ATCATAGAGAAGTTGAAATAAAGTAGGTTTAACACCAATATAAATAAATAATGAGTTCATTACAGTACCTTAACTGGTGGTTTTTCTTTCTTGCACTAACGGAGCTCATGAGATTTCCTGTTGAGTTTTGTGTTGTAAAGTTTTTAAGTTTTGAGTAAAGATTTGATGGACTATGGAATAAGGAGTGGCAAGAGCCTAAGCTTGGGGATGCCCTTGGAACCCCAAGATAATTCAAGGACAACTAAAAGCCTAAGCTTGGGGATGCCCCGGAAGGCCTCCCCTCTTTCGTCTTCGTCTATCGGTAACTTTACTTGGAGCTATGTTTTTATTCACCACATGATATGTGTTTTGCTTGGAGCGTCTTGTATGATATGAGTCTTTGCTTTTTAGTTTACCACAATCATCCTTGTTGTACACACCTTTTGGGAGAGACACACATGATTCGGGATTTATTAGAATACTCTATGTGCTTCACTTATATCTTTTGAGCTAGATAGTTTTGCTCTATGTGCTTCACTTATATCTTTTAGAGCACGGCGGTGGTTTTATTTTGTAGAAATTATTGATCTCTGATACTTCACTTACATTATTTTGTGAGTCTTTGAGAACAACATGGTATTTGCTATGGTTATAAAATTGGTCCTAGAATGATGGGCATCCAAGTTGGGTATAATAAAAACTATCATACGAAGTGAATTGAATAGTATGATCAACTTGATGCTTGATAATTGTTTTGAGATATAAAGGTGGTCATGTTATAGTCATGTTAGTTGGGTAATTCTGAAATTGAGAAATACTTGTGTTGAAGTTGGCAAGTCACGTATAATGCATGTGATACGTCTCCGTCGTATCTATAATTTTTGATTGTTCCATGCCAATATTATTCAACTTTCATATACTTTTGGCAACTTTTTATATTATTTTTGGGACTAACATATTGATCCAGTGCCCAGTGCTAGTTCCTGTTTGTCGCATGTTTTATGTTTCTCAGAAACCCAATACCAAACGGAGTCCAAACGGGATAAAAACGGATGGAGATTATTTTTGGAATATTTATGATTTTTGGGAAGAAAAACCAACGTGAGACGGTGCCCGAGGGGGCCACGAGGCAGGGGGCGCGCCCCTGACCCTCGTGGGCACCCCGTAAGGCCGTTGACACTCTTCTTTGGCCGCAAGAAAGCTAATTTTTAGAGAAATATCTTGGCAAAGGTTTCAATCCAATCGGAGTTACAGATCTTCGGATATATAAGAAACAGTGAAAGGGCAGAATATGAGAACACAGAAACAGAGAGAGACAGAGAGACAGATCCAATCTCGGAGGGGCTCTCACCCCCTTCTTTCCTTTTCTTCTTGGATGCCGCAACCAGATGTTGGAGCCCCGGAGCCAGACGCCACCATCGACGACGACTCCTACTACACTGGAGATGCCTACTACTACGTGCAGGCCGCTGACGACGACCAGGAGTAGTTTAGGAGGATCCCAGGCATGAGGCATGCGCCTCTTTCAATCTGCATCCCAGTTTGTGCTAGCCTTCTTAAGGCAAACTTGTTTAACTTATGTCTGTACTCAGATATTGTTGCTTCCGCTGACTCGTCTATGATCGTGCACTTGTATTCGAGCCCTCGAGGTCCTTGGCTTGTATTATGATGCTTGTATGACTTATTTTATTTTTAGAGTTGTGTTGTGATATCCTTCCGTGAGTCTCTGATCTTGATAGTACACGTTTGCGTGTATGATTAGTGTACGATTGAATCGGGGGCGTCACATTCCACATCATGAACTAGATAATCGATGCTATGTTGCTACCTGATCAGTTGATACTAGTGCCATGTTTTTTGTTGTTAAATATGTATCTTCAAAATGAAATGGAGCACCAATCTAGAGTGATCCATCCGGAGTGTTGTTGGAGCATTTCCTTGCACACAGATAGTAAGAGTGCAGATTCAAAGTGGTCATGGCTCGACTGATATAGCTATTTGAAATGAACTTGTCTTCTGGTGGTAGCAGTTCATGCGAACTGTATTGAAAAAAATACAGAAAGAGATGAGACATGTAAGGTGACAGAGCTTGCAGAGAAATAGATTTTGCGCCTCTTTGTTGTTTCCTACAAAAACGAGGACGAGTATACAAAAGTATCAGCAGCCCACCTTGAGGCAGAATCCTGTCCCCTTATTCCTCATCCAACGGCCCATAAGTGCCTGGTGCATCAGTTCTGCCGTTGCACAAGATGCTTTCTCAAGGAGGACGAGCTGGAGGGGATCAGATCGGACGGCTACGTGCATGCATCTGACGGCTCAGGGAGCGACCGATGTGGGCGACGGGCCGCTCGGCCAGCGCCTAGCATCGCCCTTTACCTGTAGCCGGTAGGGACTCGAACCTAGAAACCTCTTTGCGCTCGGGCTAGGGGTTTGGAGTCCCTATTTCCGCCGCCACGAGACACACACTTGCCTCCTATCTGATCCTCTTGATGCCCAAATCAGCCAACCTTAGATCGCCGCCGCCGCCGCCGGTCCCTTGATTCGCCCTCTTCAATTCCGAGACCAATTGCTGTGGAGTACCAACCAACCGATCGCCATGGAGGATAAGGGATTGGGAATGAAGGGAATCGACCTCTCGTCTCTCAGAATCGACGAGGACGAGATCCCGACGGAGGAGGACGAGTACTCCTCCTGCTCCGAGGACGAGATCTACACGGACGACGACGAAGACGAGGAGGAGGAGGAGGACGACGACGAAGCGGAGGACGTCCGGTCGCCTACCCACCCCCACGATCTGGACTCGTTTCCGCAGTCGATCCTTCTCGACATACACGCCTACATCGACGACCGCACCAACGCCACCACCGCCGATGCCCCCTTCTTCAAGGACCACCGCATCCGGGTTACCTTCTGGATCGCCCACCCGCCGCGCGTCTCCTGCCTCACGGTCCACTCCAACGGCGTGGAACCCAGCGAGTTCACCAATACGCCCATGGTGGTCGCCGCCCAGGACGACCTGGTCCTCCTCCGCGCCGCCGTTGGCCCTCAGAAACACCTCAGTCCCACCGGTTACATCAATCATTACTATGTCTACCAGGCCGGCACCAACCCAACTCTTCGCCGGCTAGCCGATGCCAGCTCCTTTGTCTTTTCCGACTGCTCAGCGGGCATTGTTTGCCGTGGTGACGGCAGCTTTATCATCGCCGCCATCCACTGGGCAGGCGGCCAGGCGTCCACGGACAGTATGACCTCCACCATTTTGACTCCAAGACCTGGACATGGAGCACCAGGCTGATGCATGTTGATAAACCGGAGAGGTTCTCGCGCATACTTACAAGCAAGGTGCTGGTTATCAGAGGCAAAGATGGTCTGGTGGCCTGGGTCGACCTATGGAACGGCATTCTGTTCTGTGAGGTTCTCACGGGCCGCACTGTTCTTCGGTACTGTGCATTGCCGCCACCTTTGAACAAGAGGTGCGAAGGCTCTCCTGAGCGTTTTCGAGACATTGCCATTGTGGAAGGCCATATCAACTTCTTTGAGATGCGATTGAAGTTCAAACGGCGCCAAGTAGCCTTCAACACCACTTTGACTACCAAACATTTTGAAGCCAACACATGGAAAATGATGGAGCCCTGGCAGAACTGGCAGAAGGATCGCACACTCGATATGTTCAAGATACCAGTGCACCAGAGTTATTGTGAATTGCTTCATGATGTATTGGATGGTCAGGGCACTCGGACTGCCTTTGAGAGACTCCAGGGAGGTCACCCTGCTCTGAGTTTGCATGATGATGATGTTGTTTACATCATGGCCAAGGCTAAAGAGATGAACCGCAGGGCAGTTGTGTTTGCTGTGAACATGAGGAACAAGGTTGTACAAGGAGTCGCTAAATTTGATGGAAAAAGAACATATGGCTTCACTCAAACCTACCTTCAAAGTGGGATCTCCAGCTATCTGACTTCTGAGTCGTCTGCCAGGTTATTATCTGTAACTAGTGCGTTTTAACTATTTTTCTTGCTGTACATACCAGTTTGATCTCAGAGAAGGTAGTATGATAGCGGACACCCGCATCATTAGATAGGTCTAACCAGGGGATGCTACTGAGTATGGATTTTGCGGACTTATTTTAGATTCACTTACAACATGATATTTCTCTTGTTAGAATGTCTCTAGATGAATTCAGTTCAAATATGTAGCTTAGACTGAGAAAATGAGGCAAGCTAACTAGTTAAGCTAATAACCACACTAAATATTTGATATATTACCGGGAACAGAGTCACGTGTTTTGTATGGCACTAGAACCTCCATTCTAGTAAGATGTTCAGTATACGGAGATGTATAGGAGTGACGGGAATTCTGCATTCAGAAAGAGAGCTCGGTGGAGTGAACTTGTGTTCTATAACCAGAACTCATTGGAAGATGTGCTCTTGCTTTATGACTTGTTGTTTCTGCACCTGCAAAATTTATTCACTTAAACATGGCCCATTTTGTTGTCTCTGATACAGAGGGAAAGCTAGAGATGGAATTCCACAAGGAGGCGATTGCATAGCTTTGGAGCCTATTGATAACATGTACAAAGGGAAGGCTGCTGAATCAAGCAGGGATCGAATCACACAAGCAGGTGACATATCCAAAAGTAATGCTGCCAAGTCAGGCTGGGTTCGAGTTTCAAGAGGATGCAAGCAGAAAGCTTGACAAACAGTAGCTTCACTCTTGCTATGCGACCATCAGAAAGCAATACTGTCGATACTCCGATTCAAAGTAACACTAACCTGTTGTTGTATGCATTGCAATGAAGTAAAACTGTGACATTATCATGTGGGGCCTCAACTATTGGTCAGCTGTCAAGATTATTTTTCAAGATGTAGCTGTGAGCTCATAAATACTGCATTTGATAACTTGTTCTTCATAGGTACGGCGGTTTTCCCCCTTTTCGAATGACATGATATTCAGGGGCTTAAATAGTTAAATCAAGTAGGCTTTTGCTTTAAATCATGTGGTGGAAAACATTGTCGATTTTCAGTCTCTGTCAGATATAAGTAGTTTTTTTATGAAAGGGTTAGATGTAAGTAGTTAAGTTATATGGTCGGACAGGGTCTGTTTATTTTTTTTCTTGAAAAACCTTTTTTGTCCTAGTGCTACAGAGGACACACATAGTTCGTTTGTCTTCAGACGTTATCTATGCAAAACTGCACTTCTCTTGCCCGTCTTGTTGGAGTACTTTCTCCCTTGTTTTACTCTGCTGTCAAGTGTGTATTGTGTTCTATCCTGCTAGTGGCAGAGCAATTTTACGCTGATACAATTATATTTGCAATTATATTTGCAATCTAGGAATCTGGTGTTGTGGATTGTTTTCGACCGACCTGTTTAGCATTTTTAGTGGAGTTCCTAACTTGTAAGCTGTCGATGAGCCGGTGGTGTTTCGTAGCCGGCTCAGATGTGAGCTTGGTGTCTAAGCTGCCCAGCTGTTGAGCTTATACCTATCGGTTCTTTTCATTGGTTATTACTAGCAAAAGTGCCCGTGCGTTGCAACGGGTGAACAACAAAAAAATCAGAAAATTTATAGACCCAAAATAAAATAATTCGAGTTCAGGGAAATTGCACCAATATGTCAGTTTTACAGATTGATAATTAAGAATAAATGATGCAGGAGAGCAAAGAACACGAGACATCAAATTTATGACAAAAAAGAAATAGACCAAAGATTTTTAGTGATGTCGGTAGTCAATCCCCCTAGGGGGGTGTGCGTTGCAACAGGAGACACAAAAAATACATGCTAGCCAAATAAGTATGACTTAATATCTAGACATATGAGTGTTCTTTATTTTAACACGGTGGCTCACCATGTTGCCACATATCTTTCTTCCCACTCTCGTTGATGATGGACACAATGTCCACGTGATCGTAATGCATTCGACGTGGTATCCTAGGCAATGAGCTTGTCGCTGCACGAAACACTTGCCATCGTCTCGCGCAAGGGAATATTTAAATCTTTAAAAACAAATCTCATCGACCACGAACTATTCTCAATGCCTAGACATATAAAGACTTTCCAAAAACTAATCAAATCCTAGACATAAAATACTTCTGAACCGGCGAACAGTTTTTTGAATCGACAAACATCTTTTTGAAATTAGGACATCTTTATAAAATCACGAACATTTGTTTTGTTTACAGAAACATTTATTGAAATGCATGAATAGTTTTTTAATTCATGAATATTTTTTGACTTAGTTAACATTTTTTGAATTGATGACTTTTTGAAATTGGGGGTTGGATTTTGAATTTCGCAAAAGACATATAATTTTTTGAATATTTTCTAAAAAAATTCATTGACATTTTTTTCCAGATTAACCAATATGTTTTGAATACACAATATTTTTTTTCAAAATCATGAACATGATTGTACTTCCTGACATGTTTTTCCAGATTGTGATTTTTCATAATTTGCGAACACTTTCGTAAGATCACCAATATTTTTTGAAACAGCAAAAATTTTATTATTTCCTGAATTTTTTTTTTGAATTCACTCATATTTTATAATTTCTCTGAAAAATTATAACTGGAAACTTTTTATAATTTAGAATTGTCAAATAAATTTAAAGAAGAAAAAACTAAAACAGAAATGAGAAAAGAAAAGAAAAGACAAAATGAAAAAAGAACAAGAGCGTCACAGCGGGTAGGCCCGGCCCATGAAGGCGTAAGGTGTGGAGGAGGTGCTTAGGAAAAAAGGAGGCAACAAAAACGGTACTACCAGGATTCAAACCCTGGTGTGCTGTGTAGAAGCAACAGCCTCTAGCCACTACGATGGTAGTGCGTCTGTGTCATTAATAGGGCATCGCCCGTATAAAACCACTGGGCACGGCGGCGCTTTGAAAATAAAAACCGAATCGTTTTCTTAACTTACGGGTGACATAGCGGGTAATTTATAGCTAATTCGGGGGCAATTATTTGGACGGACGACAGAAACACTATTTGCTTTATTATTAGGGTAGATTATGACCTGTCAATAGTACAACTGTACAAGTAAAACCGCAAAGAATCGTACTGACAGCATCTTATCTGCTGATGAAACTTGCTCGACTCTATCTGTTGCTATGATTTCTCTCGCGCAGTTTGTCCACCCATACTTCCGTTCCAGCTTAATTAGCATGCATGGTCGACAAAGGTGATGCTGCGAGCACCGTTACTAGGAATGTCGGAGTGATTGACAAAAAACTACCACTATGGGTTTGCGTCCCACAGAACTACCATTTTAAAAAAAATGACCGAAAACTACCAAAATTTTCTAATTTCATGACTAAAACTACCACTTTCAGATAATGTCCAGTTTAGACAATTTAAACGTGTTTATGACAGGCGAGGCCCATCTGTCAGCGTCAACCACCTCCTTCTTCCTCCTCTCTCTGTGGCATTTTCCCAAACACCTCGTGTGCACCTGCGCGCCACCTTCGCCGTCGTCCACTGGGCTCAGCAGGGAGGGCTCGGCGTCGCGCCCCCGCCTCGGCCTGCTGCTGCGCTTGCCTTGCACGCCTGCGCTGGCGCCGCGCGCCCCGCCAACCTCCCGCAGCTCCCTCCCTCACCCGCGCCCCGCCGTTGGCCGCCGCGTTCCCCTGCTCCCCTTGCCGATGTGTGCTGTTGCTGCATCGCAGCCCGCCGCCGCGCCACCCGCGCGTGCCCCGCCGGCTACTGGCCGTACCTGCCAAGCCGCGCCGCCACCGCCCGCCTGCGCCGCAGCCGTCCCGCGCCGCTCCGCCCACGATGTTGCCTGCTGCTGCCGCTCCGGGCTGCCGCTGCTAGCCACCGCCCGCCGCTGGCGCTCGCCGCCGGCGCCCCGGTCCTCCAGCGCCCCGCCACGCGTAACAGCCGCCCGGGTTCGGGCGAGGCCGACGCAGCCGCCCCTGCCGGACACCCTGTGAAGTTGACTTTGACGCCACGTCAGCGCTAACAGATGGGCCCTGCCTGTCATAAACACGTTTAAATTGTCTAAACTGTACATTATCTGAAAGTGATTGTTTTTAGTCACGAAATTTGAAATTTTCGATAGTTTTCAGTCACTTTTTTTAAAGTGGTAGTTCTGTGGGACGCAAACCTCTAAAGTGGTAGTTTTTTGTCATCACCCGGAATGTGGAGAAGTTGATGGGTGGGTGCAACTGATAAGAGACCAGTTAAATGCAACGGCAGCTACTGCTAACGGTCTAGTGTACCTGACCAAGAAAGGGTACCACACGTCCGTACCTCTCCCTTTCTGTCTCTTCCTAAATTGTATACCAGGAAGTTCGTTATGTGCTCCATTCAAGTTAATTGGATTATTATGTACTCCTACATACGTACGCTTTCAAACTTCTGCCTGCTTTACTATTCCAACCACCATGATCAGAGCAGATTAGCTAGCACACGAACGAGAACTACCTTTACATATGAAAGTACTTTACACATCTGTTGTATAAACTTTGATTAACATTTTTCTGTATAATTTTCTTATCAAAAAATGATTCGGCCGCACAAACTTCTTTACATGTAAACACTCGAAAGAAGCAATGTTGTGATTTGCACAATGTAATGTTATTTTCTCACAATATTCTAATCTTCTGGTAGGTGATGTACCTCATCTTTCTTTCAAATTCCTTATTGTTCTATGATGGAATCAGACTCATGCATGCTCAAATGGAATATTTTCGATTTTTTGTGTGGGGAAAATGAAATAGCTTTGAACTCGAACATCAACTAACCATGAATCATGTTAGCATGCACCATGGTAAACTGGTAAAAGCGATTGACGAATTTACTCGTCCTTTATAAGTATAACTTGACGCAGTACGACAAGTAGGCATCTCTGGCCTTGGAGCATTGAACGACCCGACCACCTACAATACCGCTTTCATTCATGAGTTGTTGTGGTATCAAGTTCAGTAGTGGGATATGTGTAGCCGTATCATCGAGTCCCTAGATTTCTCAGGTTTTAATTAAAAAGAATTGTGGTTTTGCTTCTAAGTCTTATCTTTTCCCGTGATTCTTCACTGTCATTATCTTTTTTGTTCTCCAAATAATTTCATCGTCATTACTTCGCTTTTGAAATTATGCATGCTTCACACCACATCACTTGATTACATTCACACAATGGCAATAAAGTCGGGAGTTGTGGATAGAGGATATTTTTTTTTCGAAAAAGGGGATTACCCCAGCCTCTGCATCAGAAAGATGCATACATAGAGCTACTCCGGTGGCATCGTGGGTCTAGGGTCCTGGAAATACACCAGCTTCATCCGTTTTACACGTCGTCTTTCGAAGGCAACGGCATAACCAAGAAAGCAAAGGTTTTTCTTTCATTTTGTAGTACATATTCTACCAGTTGTCATTTTGGGTTCATGATTGTGAACTTGTATAGATGGCTATGTCATAGATACTGGTTTGTGAACATATGAATGGTTGAGAATGTATGGATGCCATCTTACACATTTTGTCGATGTATATACTATTCGAAAGTATCAAAGAAGTACATCCGATCTGTGCTTATGTCCACTTTGGGGCGACATGGGGGACTAGGGTTCCTCCAGACCGCCGGCACCCACTCCAGGCTCTCCACCTCATCAGTGGCGGATGCCGGCCGGTTCGCGGAGGCGGCTGAATGTACTCTCATGCCTCATTCCTCCCCCCACCCTTACATCGTCTCATTGCTTCGCCCCCATCCTAATGAGGTGTTCTAGCATGGATCTGACTCTAGCGGCGACCGTGGTGCTTTGCTTGGTCCATGGCGCCTTCACTCCTCCAGCGTTCCATGCGCTTGGCAGCACGACCATGGGCTCTGTCCCCGCCATCTTCGATGACTTGGGATGGTAGGGGTCACCCAGGCACATGTATATTGGCGCAATGCACCTTCGTCTTTTGACCAGGGGGTTTCAGGCCATGACTGGTGTCCTCTCGGTGACCCCGATTCGTCGGCTTCTTGCTGGTTGACCCAGATCAACGCCTTTCTGCCCCCCGTCATCGGGTGGTCTCCGGTGTGAGGTGGCTGTGGCGAGCGGTGGCGGCTCGCTACGCATCCACCTTTCAATTGGAGGCAAGTTAGGTTGGTTCTTCGGGCTTGGAGCAGGCGGTTGCCTTGCGGCGGGTGTCGTCGTGCAGGTTTGTTCTTCTGTCTTAGCCGTGTGGGAAGCGAGATAAACACATGCGGAAGTTGGCGTCAATTCTCCTTGCCAATTCTCGGGTGTTCATCTTCATCTCTATATGTCTACCTCTATGTTGCTAGTGGACTATGGGAGGTAGGTGGTTCGCTCACAAGAGAAACTTTGCCCGAGGGTGTCGGTGACGGTGATGGTGATGCTCTTGAGTGTCGTTCCCCTTCCTGGAGGCGTCACCTTGATATTCTCCTCCTCCTTGGGCTCAGGGTTTGGTCTGACATGTCAGACCGGATGGTGGCGGCAGTATGGCGGTGTTCCCTTCTTAAAGGCTACGTCCTATGAGCTATGTTCCTACTTGCCGGTGGTCGAGGCCTGGGTGTGGATTGTGCTTCTTCCCTTAGCGTTGATGGTTCTGTGGTTGTGATGGTGATGCTTTCAAGTGAAGAATTGTGTCCGAAGGCCTCACCTTGGGACCTCGTCATCCGTTCCTGGCCAGGCACTTGGGTGCATGCCTTCATCGTTCGACGGTGCGGTGCCCTTTGATCCAGGGTGAGCGGGCAGGGGCCTTCTTTTGGCGATGGAGCTTATTGGCGTGGTGGTGCTTGTCTTCCAAGTGTTGGCAACGGCATGTCCTCCTCTGCTGGCTAGTCTCCCCTTCAAGTTGATTATGTTCTCTACTCTGGTTACCTGAGCATGGACGAGGGCTCCAGGGACTCCAAGCAGTGCTCGATTCTTTCTTTCGTTGTGTGCTTGTTGTTTTCTTGGGCTTTGTTGCTATCCTCGGCACCGTTGTATCTTTCCGTTTTCCTTGTTGTGTGGTGCAGTGTCAGGTTGTAATGCTCGGTTGCTGTTTTATCTATAAAGCGGGGCTCAAGCCTTTTCGATATTGCACACCACAAAATTGTAGTTGTATGGGTTCAACTAGGCAGAGCATCTTCAGTGAGGTACTCAATGCACGCTTCAGTGTGCTCATCTTCTTGTGATGTGAAACACATCGCACATGTTTATTCTTGAACAACAGTGTGCAATGTGGGACCACATCAGCAGCAAGCCGGTAGGGACGATACCAGATCCCTTATGATGATGATCTTCAACTGTGTGTATAGTAGTGCCATTGATTGTCATCCTTGCCGCTTTTATTAGCAAAAAACTTTTTGTCATCCTATATATTACACCTAGCATGGAGTGTCGATCGGCCGAGTAGCCAACGACCCTTGAAACTAAAGTAGCCATGGGTAGTACTGGTAGCCCCTCGGTAGCCGCTCTACCAACAAGCGGCCTGCTACCCCCGATACGCACGCCAAGGTCAGCGCCGGCCGAATGGAAGACGGACGACGATTCCGCGGTGGCGGCAGCGGAGGAGGAGCCAGTGACCCCTAGTGCAAGACTCTTCGAAGCTATATACATCGTGGTTATGGTCGGCCTTGGCTCGCCCGTCAACCTAGCCATCTTCAGCGCCGGCATCGCAGCCCAACTTGCTCGTTACCCACGCTTCCGTAGCATTCAAGTACGGGACACAGTTCAATTTAAGTACTGCCTAGCTATTCTGTCACTAGTTTCAATTTAATCCGTGAGCATGCACGTCAGGTGACAGACGGGTGCAAGAGCCCGCGGTGGGCGTGCACGGAGGTGAACGTCGACGACCACATGATCGTCCCGACGCTGGACCCCGCCGCCGTGGAGGCTGACCCGGACCGGGCCGTGGAGGACTACGTGGCCTCGCTGCAGGCGCTCCCCATGGATTGCTCCCGCCCGCTCTGGGAGTTCCACTTCCTCGACTTCCCGACCTCAGAGGCCACCTCCACCGTGGTGTTCCGCGTCCACCACTCCCTCGGTGACGGGATGTCGCTGATCACGCTCCTCCTGGCGTCTGCCCGCAGCGCCGCGGACCCGACACGCCTGCCGGCCATGCCGGAGCAGCCGGCGCGCACGGGCGCCAT
Organism: Triticum dicoccoides; assembly: GCF_002162155.2. NCBI lineage: Eukaryota > Viridiplantae > Streptophyta > Magnoliopsida > Poales > Poaceae > Triticum > Triticum dicoccoides. The sequence continues at coordinate 519,316,819 of NC_041389.1, forward strand.
CTACGAGCCGCGGCACCGGCAGCCGCTGCCCTCGGGCGCCCTGGCGGCGTTCGTCGCATGGGTTTGGCCGTATCTTGCGCTTGCATGGAACACCGTGGTGGACGTCATCTTCTTTGCTGCGACGATTGTGTTTCTGAGAGACCCGAACACACTCTTCAGACGCGGGGACAGTCAAGTTACGTTGAACCCCCGCAGGCGCTTCGTGCACCGGAGCTTTAGCTTGGACGACGTCAAGTTCATCAAGAATGCCATGAACTGCGTAAGTATATACCACCTCTGTGACGTTTTTTGACACTGTGTTTGAAAAATTTATATATTATGGAATGGAGGGAGTATATGATAATATGACCTATAGCTATCAGCAAGCTCATCTCTTTCGAGCCAGATTAAACTAGTTGTTGAAGCGTCATTTTCTGTATTTTTATTTTCTTTCCACAGACTGTTAATGATGTGCTAGTCGGAGTCACTTCTGCTGCTCTATCACAATATTACTTTCGTAAGTCCGGTAAGAGATGTACATTGTGACAATTTGTTGTTTTTATTGTACATGTTTGTGCAACTTATCTTCAAATTATGTTAGGTTACCCTAAGACACACAAACTATGTTTGCGATGTGTCCTCCCAGTAAATACAAGGCCAACATCTAGCCTACAAGTAAGTTTATTTATGGAAATATGCATGAAATTTCAAATGGATATCATTAGTTATTGATTTTTTTCATTTATATATCTCTGTCAGCAAAATATTACTCCTCTTCCTTATGTAATTAGATGACGCTTCCAAATTTGGTCATAAAACCCACACGATTAGTAAAAGAATATAAATCGTGGTATCTATTATGACAAACTAATGATTTTACATATGTTCACATGATCAGGCAATTTTTTTTTGTATATTACTAGTCACTCTTGGAGTAGCTAGTTTCATTACTCATTTGCTGATGCATAATTAGTTTCCAAATGCAAGCTTGAGAATATATTATTAATCTGTAGTGTATCATAACTTTAATCTAATGATTTCTTACAACTATGTGCAGACATATGTTAATATGATAGAATCGGGTAAAAGTAATGACGTGGCATGGGGAAATCAAATAGGCTACATCCTCCTACCATTTCATTTAGCGGTACACGATGATCCACTTGCATATGTTCGGATGGCAAAGAAGACCCTGGATAGAAAAAAGAGCTCACTTGAAGTTATCTTCACGTGTATGATTAGCGAGCTTTTTGTTAAAATGTTTGGTCTAAAGGTATTTCTTTTTCCCGCTTGTACTGGTATGTTTTCCTAATATTAAACTCAGACAATTAAGTAACTCATTGTCTAGCAAACTAACACTTCTTTTATTTAGTTATTATTCTTCATGTTTATAATTGTTCAACTTGACAATCCAAGCAGGCAGGTGCTTTTATCATCGGTCGTATGCTCACAAATACAACTACTACGCTCTCGAACATGGTTGGACCAACAGAGCAAGTAGAGTTCTATGGACACCCATTTGTCTTCATTGCACCTACAGTTTATGGTATTCCACAAGTAAGTCAGCCATGATCTTAGATCGAAACCTTCAATCTTAAGCCACATTTGTACTTTTGTCAACCCAAATCATCCACCACATTGTCCACAATGCAAGGACATTGGTATTCATCGCTTTTAAACATAAGTGCTCTAATACGTATGAATTATAAAAAAAGATCGGGTAAGTTAATCCGGTTTACTAGAACAAAAAAAACAAGAATCAAAACTCAAAACATCAAAAACCACATATGCTTCCTTAGTTTATACTCCCTCTGTTCCAAAGTTGGGTCATCTATTTTGGAACGGAGGGAGTACTTCGTTGTACATTTATATCCAAAATGGTGTATGCGCCTTGGAGGAACCACAATATATACGATAAGAAGGAACAAATTTGAGTTAAAGAGTACTCAAAACAAGGTGTATGCTCTCACACCTCTCGCCAATAGAGATATGCAATAACAAGTTTAAGTAGGAGTAACTATGTAGTTGCATTTCCACATTTTTTTTGTGACTGTGAACTTTAACCCAAAACGCAACAGATGGTTAGATGCAACTTTATATACATCTCTCAAAACAGTTCATCACTAATGACTCCAGAATTAAGGAGATGACTTGACCTTGGTAGGCATATACACACAAAAATGTAAGCTCGGATCCTTGAAACAATAAAAGAAAAATTGATTGCAAAAATATAAAAGAGACTGGAAATAAAACCTACAATATTCTAATCATCGGCAACCTGATTTTGTGTTTAATTACCATTTCTTTTTGCAGGCTTTAATTGTACACTATCAGAGTTACAATAGCACTATTAAGGTAATTTTGTCAGTTGATGAGGAAATAATTCCAAATTATACTCAACTTCTGGATGACTTTGTTGAGTCTTTCGGGCACATTAAGGATGCGGCTTCAAGGCTTTCAACACATGTCAAGAAAGGATAATCAACATACAAATGCATTAGCGTGCTTTCTGAAACTGCATAATGCAAGCAGTATATTCCCACATGTTTGATGTGTGTCTCATGGCTCACACGGCAATAGTAATTAAAATCAGAAACTCTACAACCATGGATGGAAGTCAAATGTATTAAGTTCACTATTATTGTTGGATAATGATGTGTTGCATTATATGAAGCACAATAGTTATACCATTATTGTGTATAATGCACACTATTAGAAATTTGTTGATGATTGGAGGTCCCGAACCGTCACATATCACTCAAAAAACTGTCACACAAGTGTATTGGTGACAATTGTTGAGACTCGTTATGTATTCCATATCATAGATTGAAAGCCGCAATGCACCTCCAAACCATCACATGTTTTGGTTGTTGACCATCAAAGACCGGTCCTAGGCCCATTTGGCCCTGGCCAGGCCCATGATTGTGTGCTGAAATAAACCATCACCGATTTACAATGAGGTGGGCTCCATGTGGCATTCAACGTGGCATCCCATCAATATGATCCATTTTTTAATCAAAAATATTTGGGCCCATCCAATGCATTATTTATTGGGCCATGGGCAATTTATTTCTATATTATTTTCTATCCAAATATTTTTATTTTATCTACCTAGCTATTGTATTGGTAATTACCATGGGCCTTAGCTTGCTCTACCCCATCTATATTTTTAGCCCATATTGCCCGTTATTTCATTCACTAAGTAAAACAAATCATTAGTGTAACCATATGAAAAATACAACACACAACATAGAAGTTTTCCTCCACAAAATGAGAAGATACAACACTAATACATCACATAACAAGTTTGCAAATCAACACATCACACATATAACATTTACATCATAAAAACATAAATACGATTAGTCAGGTTCATATAAAGTAGTCCACTCTCCCGCAAACCTGTGTAATCCCCTACTTGAACTTGGTGTTTGATGCTATGAATTATTATCCAATGATTTATTTCATTGCTATTATATCTGAGTAGATTCTTTTTGTCCAATGGATTAATTAGTGAATTACTATGATTGATCTGAGTTGCATGTGGTTATGTTGCTATCCTCTGGTTCCCATCATATGAGCGACGTCTGGATCACACCTTAGGGTTAGTAGTATGTTAATAGGACTATGTATAGGCTGGCCGAAGTGTCAGATATTGCCGAGGTTGAGTGTAGAAATTGATGCATATGGAATTGAAGGGGGGCCAATATATGTTAATGCTATGGTTGGGTTTACCTTTAGGAACAATGTTAGTATTTGTGGATGCTTGCTAATAGTTTCAATCATAGGTACATATGATTCCAAGTATGGATACTATGTTAGCAGAGGTCTCTCCCACATATAAACTGCAATTATGATAATGAGTTTAGTAACTTAACTAATTTCCTATGGATAATTCTGCGCATCGTACCACCACTTTTTCCCACTCGCTATCTTTACTTTATTACTAGTGACTGGGGCGCCACCTGGTGGCGCCTCTTGGGGCGGGAGTGTTCGCACTAATCAAACTCGCGAATTAGTTAACGTCCTTGTATGACAGGATTCTTACTTCAGTCCATAAATAATAGTCGCATGTTGGTTGTTAAAAATACAAGAGATGGCAAAAGAACTACAACAACAAGAGTGTTCACTGATAAAACAGAGCAAGCACAGCAGTTTCATACATGTGTATTTATTTGTGATGCTACAATGCATAGAATGCCAAATTTAAAGAGTCAGAGAGAACATATATCCTTCATCATAAATTTCTGAAGTAAGGTTGAGGTGAAGAAGATAATATTTCTAAAATAAGGTTGAGGTGAAGAATGTCTTCAGTCCGTGAAAGAGAAGCCTATATATACTTGCGAAGCGTAAATTCATCATTGAATTCTTAATGTCATTTCTGTGTTAGCATTTCCAGATGAACAACTGAACAATGCCATAGCTATAGATATCACCCTTGGTTGACATTTCACCGCCATGCCATACTCTGCAATAATAGTTTGAAACATAAATTTCATGAGAGGACAAAAAATAAAACATGCTATCTACTAGTATTAATAAGAGCAAAATACTTGTGTGGTGTGCCAGTGGCAGGCCTCCTGAGAGCGTTCATATGCGTTGCCATGTTTGCTCTGTACATTAGACGACTTGTTTGGTGCTACGTTGGCTTTTTACATTGGACTGACTTGTTTGTTACTTATTTTGACTCGTGTATATGAACATCCGCTGTCGAGGAACTTTCTGATTTCTATGTTTTTTCCAGCAAGCTTGGGAGTTAAAATTTTCTTTACAACAAAACCTAATGGTGGAGGTACATAGGCGATATCAAGATTTGGTGTACTTGAAAAGAAAAGGTGAAACCCAGTTCCCTATGCCTGCCCACATGCAAGTGGAAATCATCTTCTTCAGTTTCAACAAATCTTTCCAACTCAACCACAAGGAAATCAAATAGTTCTAGTATTTCTGCTTCTGAAAGTAACTAAACCATGTAAAAATAAACAAGAAATCTAATAGAAGGGACTTAGTAGAGCAACCAAATGGACTTACGGTGGATGCCATCTGTACCATCATATAGGGTGGAACGAGAATCTCTTCATATTGTTGGACACCATGTTTCTTATTATTAGCAATGGAGCTAAATATCTGATCGTTGTTGACTGGTTAGCAGGCATGTGGCAATAAATGAAGAAAATGAATAGAAATTACTCTGTGGCATGAGCGTATAAATATTACACTCGTAGAAAAATTTGTGAGGTGCAATTTAATCTTAAGAGCCGTATCCCTCTATTGTTGACCTTCTAAACAAATTCACTCAAGAGTCCAAATATGAATTGATAATTCAACTGGATTTGTTCTGTCATCGTCAGCCGGTTCTTAAGTTCATAAAAAATACAGTCCCAGCTCCCAAGTCCCAAGTCCCAACAGATGGGAGAGTAGATTGTATTTAAGCTTAACCAAATACCAAGTGTAAACAACAATTTTATTTCCTATTATTGGACATCAGGGGAATAAAGATGTGCTATTGGTATGACCTTACCCTAGCCTAATCATAATCCAACAATATTTATGATCAGAGTAGCTCCTCTGTCCGTTCAATCTTTCTAGAACAAAAACACCAAACTCTTTTCTAGATCAAAAGGAACTAAATTAGCATATAAGAGGACTGAAAATGCTGATACCATATATCGACTTGTGGCTGCCCAGCTGAGTTGTGAATTCGTAACATAACTTCTCTTTTGCTGGATACTGAAGTTGGGGATTATCATGAATGCTATTGAACTCCAACACCTTGCATAAAAATAGCATCGCTAGATACCAGCTCAACTCATGCATACCCATTGCTCTTTAGTTTTTTTGGATTGGCGTTCACTGTTCAACAATATCATATCGCTTACCTCATGCCAGTATACTTAGGCATATAAACAAAATATAATGCATCATATTATTTCCTAGAACATACCTAGCTTGGTGGCATAGATTTTCATAGTTCTATTTGAGTCGTTTTAGCATACTCCATTTTCTTCTGCTCTTTCTTCTGATAATTTTTCAGAACAGCTTATTGCATCATCCTGAACATTAACATCAGGACCATCATCTTCAATAAGTTTCCAAAGTTGCGATAAACTCTACATCTAGAAGCCGCTGGGTGAGAATAAGCCTACACAAACAAAAAAATGGTAAAATAATAGAACTCTTTCAGGTCTATCATGTGCATTTATAAAGAAAGGAAAAAAGTACTGCTTAGTATATAAAAGTGACTGATACGTCTCCAACGTATCTATAATTTTTGATTGTTCCATGCTATTATATTACCCCTTTTGGATGTTTATGGGCTTTATTCTACATATTTATATCATTTTTGGGACTAACCTACTAACCGGAGGCCCAGCCCATATTGCTGTTTTTTTTCCTATTTCAGTATTTCGAAGAAAAGGAATATCAAACGGAGTCCAAACGGAATGAAACCTTCGGGAGCGTTATTTTTGGAACAAATTTGATCCGGAGAGCCTGGAGTGCAAGTCAAGAAATCTCCGAGGGGCCCACGAGACAGGGGGGCGTGCCCCTCGGGCGTCCACCGATGTACTTCTTTCTCCTATATATATCCACGGACCCCGAAAACATCCAGGAACACCACGAAACACAATTTCCACCGCCGTAACCTTCTGTATCCGCGAGATCCCATCTTGGAGCCTTCGCCGACACTCTACCGGAGGGGGAATCGATCACGGAGGGCTTCTACATCAACACCATAGCCTCTCCGATGAGTTGTGAGTAGTTTACCACAGATCTACGGGTCCATAGTTATTAGCTAGATGGCTTCTTCTCTCTTTTTGGATCTCAATACAATGTTCTCCCCTCTCTTGTGGAGATCTATTCGACGTAATCTCTTTTTGCGGTGTGTTTGTCGAGATCCGATGAATTGTGGGTTTATGATCAAGTTTATCTATGAATAATCTCTCAATTCTTTTATGTATGATTGAGTTATCTTTACGAGTCTCTTCGAATTATCAGTTTGGTTTGGCCTACTAGATTGATCTTTCTTGCCATGGGAGAAGTGTTTAGCTTTGGGTTCAATCTTGCGGTGATCTTACCCAGTGACAAAAAGGGTTGCAAGACACGTATTGTATTGTTGCCATCGAGGATAACAAGATGGGGTTTATATCATATTGCATGAGTTTATCCCTCTACATCATGTCATCTTGCTTAATGCGTTGCTCTGTTTTTATGAACTTAATACACTAGATGCATGTTGGATAGCGGTCGATGTGTGGAGTAATAGTAGTAGATGCAAGCAGGAGTCGGTCTACTTGTTATGGGCGTGATGCCTATATACATGATCATGCCTAGATAACGTGATAATTATTCACTTTTCTATCAATTGCTCGACAGTAATTTGTTCACCCACCGTAATACTTATGCTATCTCGAGAGAAGCCTCTAGTGAAACCTATGCCCCCCGGGTCTATCTCTTATCATATTTGCTTTCAATCTACTTTTATTTGCATCTTTATTTTCTGCATCTATATTATAAAATACCAAAAAAATATTTATATTATCATACTTTCTCTATCATATCTCACTTCCGTAAGTGACCGTGAAGGGATTGACAACCCCTTTATTGCGTTGGTTGCGAGTTCTCAGTTTGTTTGTGTAGGTGCGTGGGACTTTTGAGGAGTCTCCTATTGGATTGATACCTTGATTCTCAAAACTGAGGGAAATACTTACGCTACACTTTGCTGCATCACCCTCTCCTCTTCGGGGAAAACCAACGCTAGCTCAAGACGTAGCAAGAAGGATTTCTGGCGCCGTTGCCGGGGAGGTCTTCGGTCAAGTCAAGACATACCAAGTACCCATCACAAACCCATCTCCCTCGCATTTATATTATTTGCCTCTTGTTTTCCTTTCCCCCCACTTCACCCTTGCCATTTTATTCGCCTTCTCCTTCCCAATCTCCTCCTCTCTTTTCACTTGCCGTTTTTCTATTTGCTTGTGTGTTGGATTACTTGTTGCCATGGCACAAGATAATACCAAGTTGTGTGACTTCTTGAATACCAATAATAAAGATTTCCTTAGTACTCTAATTGCTCCTCTTAATGATGTTGAGTCTTGTGAAATCAATGCTGCTTTGCTGAATCTTGTTATGAAAGATCAATTCGCCGGCCTTCCTAGTGAAGATGCCGCTACTCATCTAAACAATTTTGTTGATTTGTGTGATATGCAAAAGAAGAAAGATACGAATAACAATATTGTCAAATTGAAGTTATTTACGTTTTCACTTAGAGATCGTGCTAATATTTGGTTTTCGTCTTTGCCCAAAAATAGTATTGATTCTTGGAACAAGTGCAAAGATGCTTTTATCTCTATGTATTTTCCTCCCGCTAAGATCATCACTCTTAGGAACGATATTATGAATTTTAAACAACTTGATCATGAGCATGTTGCCCAATCTTGGGAAAGAATGAAATTGATGCTTCGCAATTGCCCTACTCATGGTTTGAATTTATGGATGATCATACAAAAATTTTATGCCGGTTTGAACTTTGCTTCTAGAAATCTCTTAGATTCGGCCGCGGGAGGCACGTTTATGGAAATTATGTTAGGAGATGCTACAAAATTGCTTGATAATATTATGGGTAATTATTCTCAATGGCACACCGAAAGATCTTCTAGTAAAAAAGTGCATGCTATAGAAGAAATCAATGTTTTAAGTGGAAAGATGGATGAACTTATGAAGATGTTTGCTACTAAAAATACTCCTCTTGATCCAAATGATATGGCTTTGCCTTCTTTGATTGAGAATAATAATGAATCTATGGATGTGAATTTTGTTGGTAGGAATAATTTTGGAAACAATTCTTATAGAGGAAATTTTAATACTAGACCGTTCCCTAGTAATCCCTCTAATAATTATGGAAATTCCTACAATAATTCTAATAAGATGCCCTCTGATTTTGAGAATAGTGTGAACGAATTTATGATTTCTCAAAAGAATTTTAATGCCTTGCTTGAAGAAAAATTGCTTAAAGTTGATGATTTGGCTAGGAACGTTGATAGACTTTCGCTTGATGTTAATTCTTTTAAACTTGGATCTTCTTCTCCTAAGCATGATATCAATGAGTCTCTCAAAGTAATGAGAATCTCCATTGATGAGTGCAAGGAAAGAACCGCTAGATTGCGTGCTAAAAAAAGAAAGCTTCATAAAAGCGTGTTCTTCTAGTCTACATGAAAATAATGATGAGGATCTTAAAGTTATTGATGCGTCTCCGATTAGATCTATGTTTGGCAAGATGAATTTTGATGATTATGGGAGTGATAATGAATCAACTTTGCCTAGAAGGCGTCCCAAAAATTCGGAATCTTTAGATCGTGATGTTAAATTTGGTAAAGGAGAGATTGGAGAATCTTCAACTTCTAATATTGAACCTACTATATCAGATTTCAAGGAATTTGATTATGATAATTACTCTTTAAAAGGTTGTATATCCTTGTTGCAATCCATTGTTAATTCTCCTCATGCTTATAGTCAAAATAAAGCTTTTACCAAACATATCGTTGATGCCTTGTTGCAATCTTATGATGAAAAACTGAATTTGGAAGTTTCTATACCTAGAAAACTTAATTATGAGTGGGAACCTACTATAAAGATTAGAATTAACAATTATGAGTGTTTTGCTTTGTGTGATTTGGGTGCTAGTGTTTCCACGATTCCGAAAACTTTATGTGATATATTCTAGGTTTCCATGATCTTGATGATTGCTCTTTAAATTTGCACCTTGCGGGTTCCACCATTAAAAAGCCTATGGGAAGGATCAATGATGTTCTTATTGTTGCTAATATAAATTTGGTGCCCATAGATTTTATCGTTCTTGATATAGATTGCAATCTTTCTTGCCCTATTATTCTTGGTAGACCTTTCCTTAGAACGATTGGTGCGATTATTGATATGAAGGAAGGGAACATTAGATTCCAATTTCCTTTAAAGAAAGGCATGGAGCACTTTCCAAGAAAGAAAGTCCAATTACCTTATGAATCTATCATGCGTGCTACTTATGAATCAAGTGCCAAAGATGGTGCTAGTTAGATCTATCCTTGCTTTTATGCCTAGCTAGGGGCGTTAAACGATAGCGCTAGTTGGGAGGCAACCCATTTTTTCTTTATGTTCTTTGTTTTTGCTCCTGTTTAGGAATAATCTTGCATCTACTCTCTGTTTAGATGTGTTTTTATCTTTTAATTAGTGTTTGTGCCAAGTAGAACCTATAGGATAAGCTATGATGATAGTTGATTTGATTCTGCTGAAAAACAGAAACTTTGCGCTCACGAGAAAAAATTCAATAAATCACAGAAACGTGATTTTGCATTGATTCTTCCTGCAGTTGATCAATAGACAAATTTTCAAGTACGTCCTATTTTGGTAGGAATTTTAGAGTTCCAAAAGTTTGCGTTAGTTACAGATTGATACAGAGTGTTCTGTTTTTGACAGATTCTGTTTTTCGTTCTTATTTCAATGCATCTATGGCTAATAAATTAGTTTATAAACCATAAGGAAGTCTGAATACATTAGGTTTAACACCAAAATAAATAAAGAATGAGTTCATTGCAGTATCTTATGTGGTGGTTTTGTTTTCTTTCACTAACGGAGCTTATAAGATTTCCTGTTGAGTTTTGTGTTGTGAAGTTTTCAAGTTTTGGGTAAAGCCTTTATGGACTATGGAATAAAGGGTGGCAAGAGCCTAAGCTTGGGGATTCCCATGGCACCCCAATATATTCAAGAGTATCCAAAAGCCTAAGCTTGGGGATGCCCGGGAAGGCATCCCCTCTTTCGTCTTCGTTCATTGGTAACTTTACTTGGAGCTATATTTTTATTCGCCACATGATATGTGTTTTGCTTGGAGCGTCGTGTATTATATTAGTCTTTGCTTGTTAGTTTACCACAATAATCCTTGCTATAACACACCTTTTGTGAGAAGCCAGTTTGATTAGAATTTGCTAGAATACTCTATGTGCTTCACTTATATCTTTTGAGCTTGATAGTTTTTGCTCTAGTGCTTCACTTATATCTTTTAGAGCACGGCGGTGGTGTCTTAATTTTGAAGAAATTTCTAGTCTCTCATGCTTCACTTATATCATTTTGAGAGTCTTTTAGAACAGCATGGTATTTTCTTTTGTTACAAAGTTGGTCCTAGAATGATGAGCATCCAAGTTGGGTATCATAAAAACTATCATAAGAAGTGAATTGGATGCTATGATCAACTTGATACTTGATAATTGTTTTGAGATATGGAGGTAGTAATATTAAAGTCATGCTAGTTGGGTGATTATGAATTTAAAGAATGCTTGTGTTGAAGTTTGTGATTCATGTAGCATGCACGTATGGTGAACCGCTTTGTGATGAAGTTGGAGCATAATTTTATTTATTGATTGTCTTCCTTATGAGTGGCAGTCGGGGACGAGCGATGGTCTTTTCCTACCAATCTATCCCCTAGGAGCATGCGCATAGTGCTTTGATTTTTGATGACTTCTAAATTTTTGCAACAAGTATATGAGTTCTTTTGATTAATGTTGAGTCCATGGATTATACGCACCTTTTCACCCTTCCACCATTGCTAGCCTCTCTTGTGCCGCGCAATTTTCGCCGGTACCATATACTCACCATACTCCTTCCTCAAAACAGCCACCATACCTACCTATTATGGCATTTCCATAGCCATTTCAAGATATATTGCCATGCAACTTTCCACCATTCCGTTCATATGACACACATTACTTTTGTCATATTGCTCTTTGCATGATCATGTAGTTGACATCGTATTTGTGGCAAGGCCACCTTCATAATTTTCATACATGTCGCTCTTGAGTCATTGCATATCCCGGTACACCACCGAAGGCATTCATATAGTGTTCTAGCTTTGAGTTGTAAATCCATTAAAGTGTGATGAATTTCATTATTAGAGCATTGTCCTCGTGAGGAAAGGATGATGAAGACTATGATTCCCCCACAAGTCGGGATGAGACTTCAGACTTTACAAAAAGAAAAAAAAGAAGAGAAAAAAAAGAAAAAAAAGAGAGAAAGGCCAAAAAGAAAAAAAAGAGAAGGCCAAAGAAAAAAAAGAGAAAAGAAAAAGAAAAAAGAGAAAAATAAAATAAAATGAGAGAAAAATAGACAATGGACAATGCTACTATCTCTTTTTCCACACTTGTGCTTCAAAATAGCACCATGATCTTCATGATAGAGAGTCTCATATGTTGTCACTTTCATATACTAGTGGGAATTTTTCATTATAGAACTTGGCTTGTATATTCCAATGATGGGCTTCCTCAAAAGTGCCCTAGGTCTTCGTGAGCAAGCAAGTTGGATGCATACCCACTTAGTTTCTTTTGTTGAGCTTTCATATATTTATAGCTCTAGTGCATCCGTTGCATGGCAATCCCTACTCACTCACATTGATATCTATTAATGGGCATCTCCATAGTCCGTTGATATGCCTAGTTGATGTGAGACTATCTTCTCCTTTTTTTGTCTTCTCCACAACCACCATTCTATTCCACATACAGTGCTATGTCCATGGCTCACGCTCATGTATTGCGTGAAAGTTGAAAGAGTTTGAAATTATTAAAGTATGAAACAATGGCTTGGCTCGTCATCGGGGTTGTGCATGATTAAATACTTTGTGTGATGAAGATAGAGCATAGCCAGACTATATGATTTTGTAGGGATAACTTTTTTTAACCATGTTATTTTGAGAAGACATACTTACCTTGATTAGTGTGCTTGAAGTATTACTATTTCTTATGTCTTTATGAAATTTTAGTTTATATTATTTGGATCTGAACATTCATGCCATAATGAAAGAAAATTACATTATGAATTATGCTAGGTAGCATTCCACATCAAAAATTCTCTTTTTATCATTTACCTACTCGAGGACAACCAGGAATTAAGCTTGGGGATGCTTGATACGTCTCCAACATATCTATAATTTTTGATTGTTCCATGCTATTATATTACCCCTTTTGGATGTTTATGGGCTTTATTCTAAATATTTATATCATTTTTGGGACTAACCTTCTAACCGGAGGCCCAGCCCATATTGCTGTTTTTTTTGCCTATTTCAGTATTTTGAAGAAAAGGAATATAAAACGGAGTCCAAACGGAATGATACCTTCGGGAGCGTTATTTTTGGAACAAATCTGATCCGGAGAGCCTGGAGTTCAAGTCAAGAAATCTCCAAGGGCCCCACGAGATAGGAGGGCGCCCCCCCTAGGGGTGCGCCCCCTGTCTCGTTAGCCCCTCGGGCGTCCACCGACGTACTTCTTTCTCCTATATATATCCACGGACCCCGAAAACATCCAGGAGCACCACGAAACACAATTTCCACCGCCTTAACCTTCTGTATCCGCGAGATCCCATCTTGGAGCCTTTGCCGACACTCTGCCGGAGGGGGAATCGATCACGGAGGGCTTCTACATCAACACCATAGCCTCTCCGATGAGTTGTGAGTAGTTTACCACAGACCTACGGGTCCATAGTTATTAGCTAGATGACTTCTTCTCTCTTTTTGGATCTCAATACAATGTTCTCCCCCTCTCTTGTGGAGATCTATTCGATGTAATCTCTTTTTGCGGTGTGTTTGTCGAGATCCGATGAATTGTGGGTTTATGATCATGTTTATCTATGAATAATATTGGAATCTTCTCTGAATTCTTTTATGTATGATTGAGTTATCTTTACAAGTCTCTTCGAATTAACAGTTTGGTTTGGCCTACTAGATTGATCTTTCTTGCCATGGGAGAAGTGTTTAGCTTTGGGTTCAATCTTGCGGTGATCTTACCCAGTGACAGAAAGGGTTGCAAGACACGTATTTTATTGTTGCCATCGAGGATAACAAGATGGGGTTTATATCATATTGCATGAGTTTATCCCTCTACATCATGTCATCTTGCTTAATGCGTTGCTCTGTTTTTATGAACTTAATACACTAGATGCATGCTGGATAGCGGTCGATGTGTGGAGTAATAGTAGTAGATGCAGGCATGAGTCGGTCTACTTGTTATGGACGTGATGCCTATATACATGATCATGCCTAGATAACGTGATAATTATTCGCTTTTCTATCAATTGCTCGACAGTAATTTGTTCACCCACCGTAATACTTATGCTATCTCGAGAGAAGCCTCTAGTAAAACCTATGGCCTCCGGGTCTATCTCTTATCACTAGATCATAGAAGCGCGCGTTGCCGCGCCCGTCTATCTTGAGAAAATAATGATAAGTATATGATATACATGAGAAAATAATGATAATGATAAGTATATGTACAGTAGTAAATATAAAGACCTGAAAAAACTCTATATGATATACATGAGAAAATGTCAACAACCTCGAAAGCTTTCTGACATTGATTAGATGTGTAATGCAAATCCAGTAAAAGAAATTTACATTTTATTATAAATCACAAATATTGTGATTTCACAAGCACCAGTTTAATAAGGTTTCCAACAAAACTACTGTTCAAAACTAAGGTTATCATTTTCTGTTTTGAATAGCTCGACTTTGTAAATACTACATCCCTACATGTTACCTTAGGTTGTGTTGAAGCGACAAAGAGCTTATTTTAGGCCCTTCCACGGCTTGTGTGCCTTGTTAGCTCTATATATCATGTAAACTGTCCGGAGCTGCAGTGTCTTTTCAATTTGCTTTATTTTCTTGTTAAGTCTGGTGCTTACTCGAATGGCGTTGTACTTCACAGTACAGTACAACTGTTTTCTCAAAAAAGGAGCAATTTCCATAACATTGCCCAGAGCAGAGGAGTTTTTGCTCACATTTTTAAAACACATCGCCCTGCCAGGCTACATCATGCGGAAGCAGAGTGGAGTATTTGGTCAGATGTTTCGGTTAAAGAAGGCCGTACCTCGATCGGTGCAAACTGTTTGGCCTGGATAACATTGTCATTTAATCCTTCAATCGTGTGTAGTATCATATAACGGCCAACATTGGAATATATGGACTAATCACATTCTAATCTTTCCTGCAAAACAGAAAATAAATCATCAGTTCTTTCACTTCACTACTCACAGGCCGAGGAACACAAGAAATTATCTCAAAGATGAATAGATGATCCTACAAATCACAATATTTCCTTGCAGTTGTCACATTTTGTTCTTACACATGGCCGGTTCAAATGGTGGTACCCCAGGCGACCTTGAGTCCTTGACTGATGTGAAATTTCTTCCCGTCTCCAGCCATCAGCGTGTCATCGCTATGAGTGATGCCCCTGCACAGGATTGAACAGAATCCATGACATGACCTCGGCTACCTCCATGTCCCTCTCGTTGTCCATAGCCACGGACGCCGATGAAGCACTGTGTAGGGAGAAGCCAGCCCACGGAGAGAAGGGTAGCGGCCAGCGAGAGATCAGCCATCTACCGCCGCTGTTCCCAACACAAAGATCCTCTTCCTTCTCCTCTCATACTATCTCCAATTGCCTTGCTCCAATCAGAAAATCTGAACCATCGAGCAGATCCAAAAACAATTGCAAATAAGATGGCTGGGTAATGAACAAATGATAAAACAGGGATGAAGGAGAGTACGTGAACACAAACTAACCCTAGGCAAGAAACATGGCTGCCGAAGAAGAGGCCGCAGATGAATGGGAGAAAGAAAGCGGATTGCAGACTGCAAGGAAGGGGCTATGGAGGAAGAGTAAAGGGAGGGTGAACCGGGCCGGCGCGGATGCAGTTGCTTAGCACAAGCACGCCCACGACGGAAAGCCGGCGCATCGGGGAGGAAGGCACGAACAGCGCAGGGGAAGGGGCGTGTGCTAGAGCTACAAGGTATGGAGGACGGTGCAGTACGACGGAAGGCCGCCGCAGCCGCCATTAAATACGTGAACGCTGCAAGTCAGAAAAAATGAAAACATGAACGAATGGGCTATGGACGAAGTGTAGAGGGGAGGGGGTTGGACCGTACCGGTGGTGAAGCAGCAGTCCCGCGGCATAATGTCACGGATCGACGGCGCATCGAGAGGAGGACGGTCACGCGGAGGAACAGAGGGGAACTGTACGATCGGGGGCTGGGCAACCTGGCCCGTTAGGGTGGGAGTGGGAATAAGTGGGCTGGCCCAATTATGGACAGGAAGAGGAGGTCGCTCCGCGGAGCAGCGGCCCGCGAGACGACGCGCGATGCGCGTGAGCGAGAAATGACCCCCGAATTTGATCTGGATCGTAGGTTTGAGGATCCGACGACAGAGACATTCAAATCACTGTGAAGGCCTGTAGCTAGCCTCGTTATACTGTTTCTCAATATTTGCTTTCAATCTAATTTTATTTGCATCTTTATTTTCTGCATCTATATTATAAAATACCAAAAATATATTTATCTTATCATACTTTCTCTATCAGATCTCACTTTCGTAAGTGACCGTGAAGGGATTGAGAACCCCTTTATTGCATTGGTTGCGAGTTCTCAGTTTGTTTGTGTAGGTGCGTGGGACTTTAGAGGAGCCTCGTACTGGATTGATACCTTGGTTCTCAAAACTGAGGGAAATACTTACGCTACACTTTGCTGCATCACCCTCTCCTCTTCGGGGAAAACCAACGCTAGCTCAAGACGTAGCAGTGACCTGGACACATATGCCTTGGATTCTTCTAAGCCTCGGCAGAGGCATGCTTGATTGCATTTGACATACGAGAAAGAAAAAAGATCATTCAAAAAGGACACTGCCTACTTCGAGTTAATGAAAGTTTAGAACTATGTCTCCAGCCCATTCAGCTTTATTTGCAAGGGTGATCTGAATTATCAGCAGTGTGATTGTTCAGTCTTCGATCCTGCAATAATAATGTCATTGTGAAGGATAAAACTATAGGGTGGATACATCAGCAAACCAACTAGTCAAAACCTTAGAAACAATCAAATGCAAGATTAGATACACTCATAGACTAGAACGATACAAAATGCACCAAGAAATGATCTCAGCATGTCCTTAATGCCTACCATCAATTAAAAAGCATTAGACCACAAGATTAAACACATTCACGGTTAGAGTGATACAAAATGGTTACCAAATATAAGAAACACTCACCTGCTCAACCGGTCTTTTGACACTCTCCTTATGGTTCCTCCGTCAATCACTCACCCTAACATGTCAAACTCTCAATATGTGCAGTAATAGCACATTCCTCCCTACAAGCTGCAACCCAATGGAATGACCTTAAAAGTTATAAGCGTAATAATATAGATGCAAAAGCTAACCAAAAGACTTCTTCTCAAACATTACACTTGTACTAACAGGAAGATAAAAGAAATATGTCATACTTGCTCAGTTAAAACAAATGCCACAAAAAATATTATGCAAGAGAGTTGAATGAATCTCAGTGAGTATAAAAAAGTATTAGAGTGAGAAATAAAGCCAGCGAAAGAAAATTGGCCTTACAGATCCACATAGCAAATCAAACTTACCATTTTCACATACACTGTGGGCATGACACTAAAGCATCATTAGTGGAGTTAAAAAATTAAAGTGAAAAACAAAAAAAAAA
>NC_041389.1:519334321-519340575 GCF_002162155.2 Triticum dicoccoides
AAAAAAAAAAGTTACAATCAATCAACATGTTTTTTGTGAGAAAATCACTCAAAAATTGGCACTATAATATGGAGATATAACCTGCTACGTCATGAATCATGAACTTACTAAAGAGTACACTTTTAAACCTCATTGGGTTAGCTAAAATTTCACCATGAAATGTGCAAATAAAAGCACCTAAATTAGAGAAGAATTCCATCACCATGCATCATCCAAACAACAACGTGTGAGAATAAAGTAGAGGAAGATCAAACCTGATGATGAGTGGCTGGAATGGTATTGGAGCTGAAGCAGCGCCAACATCCAACATTTGAGTAATTGTTGTTGTAGTTACATCCCTCCCACAAGAGGCAAGAGGGTGTATGAATGGCAGCATGTTAGTGCAGGTGCAACATACACAATGATTGACCCAAACTATCTCACCACCATCCAGAATTCTTTAGAGCCGCCCAGTTCCCTTTGCAGCACATGCTACATTTGCTCGCTGATTACTTCTTATTACTCTCTAAGAGCAACTCCAACGGGCTAACCCAAACGGACGGCGCATTTGTCCGCTTTTTATCCGTTTGGGTCGGCCGCCCACCCGGCGTCCGCCCAGTTTTGCATTTGGGTCGGCAGTGCGCCCAACGCGTCGACCCATTTCATGTCCGCATTCAAATTTTAAAAAAAGGCCCGTGGGTGATCATGCCAGCGACCATGTCTCATGCCGGCACCATGCCAGCGCCGGCATACAATGCCGGCTTCAGAAAATATCATCATAGTTCATGTTGGCGCACTCGCCAGCCGATCGACACACATGCCAGCACACAAAAAAGGGTTGGACTTGAGTTCGACCACGCCATCGCGGCTCCCGTGGTCATGCCGGCACACCTGCCGGCATACAAAAAAGATGGCGCTCGCTGCCATAGATCACTCGTCGTCGAACTTGAGCATGTCGTCATGCATCTTCTCGAACCACGGCCTCTCCCTTGGCGACACGGTGTTGAGATCCACCTTCATGATCTCCACCCCGGTCATCATGCTTGCGAGAGCCACTTCTTTCGCCTTGGTCTTGGTGTTGGAGGCCTCGATCTCTAGCATCTTGGCTTGCTTCTCCGCCTCTAACTTGAACATCTTGGCTTGCTTCTCGGCATCTAGCTCAAGCCTCCTCCTTGATGACCCGATAGCAATGGGAGAGGTTGAAGCACTTGCCATTGTGTTGAACCTTGAATGCCTCCAAAGCTTGAAATGCCTACAAAATGTTTCCATGCAAGCATAATGAACACACAAAGGATGAACTTGATGACACAAAAGAGGGCGGCGAGCTAGCATACCATGTCTTGCATGTCGATGCCGCTCATGGGCCGGGCCTTGACGCTCTCAAGAGTGGCGCAAAACTTGTTGCACTCTTGTTGGATCACCCTCCACCGCATGGAAATGGAGACCCACCCGCGCGTGCTCACAAATTGGTAAGGCGAAACTTCTTGCGCTCATGAAACTCTTGGTGGACATGAATCCAAAAGGTTGAATGCTTTTGCTCGGAGCCCGTCTTGGGGTCTTGTCCAATGTCTCACCAACACTAGCAAAGAAGCTTGTCCTCGACCACCGTGTTCGCCTTCGTGCGCTTTCTCTTGCGCTTCGGCTTAGGACCGACGGCTTGGTTGGCGAGCTTGTTCTCGAATAAAAGCTCCACTTCGATGTCGCACTCGTCCTCTTCCTCTAGCCCGTAGACGTCCAGGAACTCGTGGTCGAGGGGGAAGCCGTCCAGGTCGATGCCGACCTGATCACGCATGAAGGCCGCCTGGTCGGGATCTAGCCAGCGGCTGGCGTGAACGCCCCGCGGCCGTCCTGGCTTTGTGTCTCGTCAGGATCATAGCCAGGGGTCGGCGCACCGCCCACGAAGATGAGGTTCTGCATGTAGTCCTCGTTGATGGCAGACGGCATTTCCTCGAACAGGTTGCGGATGTCTGGGAGCACGCCGGCAGGTGTCTGCAGCGCGTGTATCCTCACGCCGCCGGATGACGAGCCACTGGCCACTGATACGTCTCCAACGTATCTATAATTTTTGATTGTTCCATGCTATTATATTACCCGTTTTGGATGTTTATGCGCTTTACTATACACTTTTATATCATTTTAGGGACTAACCTACTAACAAGAGGACCATCCAAAATTGCTAATTTTTTTTCCTATTTTAGTGTTTCGAAGAAAAGGAATATCAAACGGAGTCCAAACTGAATGAAACCTTTGGGAGCGACCTTTTTTGGAACAAACGCAATCCAGGAGACTTGGAGTGGACATCAAGAAGTAGCCGAGGCGGCCATGAGGGTGCAGGACGCACCCCCACCCTCGTGGGCCCCTTGTGGCTCCCCTGACCGACCTCATTCGCCTATATATATCTACGTACCCCGAAAACATCCAGGAGCACCACGAAACCCTATTTCCAGCTCCTCAACCTTCTGTACCCGTGAGATCCCATCTTGGGGCCTTTTCCGGCGCTCCATCGGAGGGGGAAGCGATCACAGAGGGCTTCTACATCAAGACCATAGCCCCTCCGATGAGTTGTGAGTAGTTTACCACAGACCTTCGGGTCCATAGTTATTAGCTAGATGGCTTCTTCTCTCTCTTTGAATCTCAATACAATGTTCTCCTCGATATTCTTGGAGATTTATTCGATGTAACTCTTTTTGCGGTGTGTTTGTCGAGATCCGATGAATTGTGGGTTTATGATCAAGTTTATCTATGAGAAATATTTGAATCTCCTCGGAATTCTTTTATGTATGATTGGTTATCTTTGCAAGTCTCTTCGAATTATCAGTTTGGTTTGGACTACTAGATTGATCTTTCTTGCAATGGGAGAAGTGCTTAGCTTTGGGTTCAATCTTGCGATGTCCTTTCCCAGTGATAGCAGGGGCAGCAAGGCATGTATTGTATTTTTACCATCGAGGATAAAAAGATGGGGTTTGTATCATATTTCTTGAGTTTATCCCTCTACATCATGTCATCTTGCCTAATGCATTACTCTGTTCTTATGAACTTAATACTCTAGATGCATGCTGGATAGCGCACGATGTGTGGAGTAATAGTAGTAGATGCAGGCAGGAGTCGGTCTACTTGTCACAGACGTGATGCCTATATACGTGATCATGCCTAGATATTCTCATAACTATGTACTTTTCTATCAGTTGCTCGACAGTAATTTATTCACCCACCGTCATACTTATGCTATCTTGAGAGAAGCCACTAGTGAAACATATGGCCCCCGGGTCTATTTTCCATCATATAAGTTTCCGATCTACTTCATTTTGCAACCTTTACTTTTCAATCTATATCATAAAAATACCAAAAATATTTATCTTATCTTATTATCTCAATCAAATCTCACTTTCGCAAGTGGCCTTGAAGGGATTGACAACCCCTTTATCGCGTTGGTTGCGAGGTTCTTGTTTGTTTGTGTAGGTACGAGGGACTTGCGTGGAGTTGAGCCTCCAACTGGATTGATACCTTGGTTCTCAAAAACTGAGGGAAATACTTACGCTACTTTGTTGCATCACCCTTTCCTCTTCAAGGGAAAACCAACGCAGTGCTCAAGAGGTAGCAAGAAGGATTTCTGACGCCGTTACCGGGGAGGTATTCGCTCAAGTCAAGACATACCAAGTATCCATCACAAACTCATCTCCCTCGCATTACATTATTTGCCATTTGCCTCTCGTTTCCCTCTCCCCCACTTCACCCTTGCTATTTTATTTGCCCTCTCTTTTGCGTTTGCCTTTTTTCGCTTGTCTCTTGTGTGCTTGTGTGTTGGATTGCTTGTCACGATGGCTCAAGATAATACTAAATTGTGTGACTTTTCCAATACCAATAATAATGATTTCCTTAGCACTCCGATTGCTCCTCTTAATGATGTTGAATCTTGTGAAATCAATGCTGCTTTGTTGAATTTTGTTATGAAAGATCAATTCTCCGGCCTTCCTAGTGAAGATGCCGCTACTCATCTAAACAACTTTGTTGATTTGTGTGATATGCAAATGAAGAAAGACATGGATAATGATGTTGTTAAATTAAATTCATTTCAGTTTTCGCTTAGAGATCGTGCTAAAACTTGGTTTTCGTCTTTGCCTAAAAATAGTATTGATTCATGGAATAAGTGCAAAGATGCTTTTATCTCGAAGTATTTTCCTCCCGCTAAGATCATCTCTCTTAGAAACGATATTATGAATTTTAAGCAACTTGATCATGATCATGTTGCACAATCTTGGGAGAGGACGAAATTAATGATACGTAATTGTCCTACACATGGTTTGAATTTATGGATGATCATACAAATTTTTTATGCCGGATTGAATTTTGCTTCTAGAAATCTTTTAGATTCGGTCGCGGGAGGCACTTTTATGGAAATCACTTTAGGAGAAGCTACTAAACTCCTAGATAATATTATGGTTAATTATTCTCAATGGCACACCGGAAGATCTACTAGTAAAAAGGTTAATGCGATAGAGGAGATTAATGTTTTGAGTGGAAAGATGGATGAACTTATGAAATTGTTTGCTACTAAGAGTGCTCCTATTGATCCTAATGATATGCCTTTGTCTACTTTGATTGAGAATAATAATGAATCTATGTATGTGAATTTTGTTGGTAGGAATAATTTTGGTAACAACGCGTATAGATGAAACTTTAATCCTAGGCTGTTTCCTAGTAATTCCTCTAATAATTATTGTAATTCCTACTACAACTCTTATGTAAATTTTAATAATATGCCCTCTGATTTTGAGATTAGTGTTAAAGAATTTATGAAGTCTCAAAAGAATTTCAATGCTTTGCTTGAAGAAAAATTGCTTAAAGTTGATGAATTGGCAGGAACATGGATAGAATTTCTCTTGATGTTGATTCTTTGAAACTTAGATCTATTCCACATAAGCATGATATCCATGAGTCTCTCAAAGCCATGAGAATTTTCATTGATGAGTGCAAAGAAAGAACCACTAGGATGCGTGCTAAGAAAAATTGCTTTGTAAGAGCGTGTTCTTCTAATTTTCATGAAAATAATGATGAAGATCTAAAAGTGATTGATGTGTCTCCTATTAAATCTTTGTTTTGCAATATGAATCTTGATAGTTATGGGACTGGAGATGAGTCAACTTTAGTTAAAAGGCATCCCAATGATTCGGAATTTTTAGATCTTGATGCTAAAATTGGTAAAAGTGGGATTGGAGAGGTCAAAATCTTACATAGCAATGAACCCACTATTTTGGATTTCAAGGAATTTAATTATGATAATTGTTCTTTAATAGATTGTATTTCCTTGTTGCAATCCGTGTTGAATTCTCCTCATGCCTATAGCCAAAATAAAACTTTTACTAAACATATCGTTGATGCTTTGATGCAACCTTATGAAGAAAAACTTGAATTAGAAGTTTCTATCCCTAGAAAACTTTATGATGAGTGGGAACCTACTATTAAAATTAAAATTAAATATCATGAATGCTATGCTTTGTGTGATTTGGGTGTTAGTGTTTCCACGATTCCAAAAACTTTATGTGATGTGCTAGGTTTCCGTGAATTTGATGATTGCCCTTCAAACTTGCAACTTGCGGATTCCACCATTAGAAACCTATGGGAAGGATTAATGATGTTCTTATTGTTGCAAATAGGAATTATGTGCCCGTAGATTTTATTGTTCTTGATATAGATTGCAATCTTTCATGTCCTATTATTCTTGGTAGACCTTTCCTTAAAACGATAGGTGCAATTATTGATATGAAGGAAGGACATATTAGATTCTAATTTTCATTAAGGAAAGGCATGGAACACTTTCCTAGAAATAAAATCAAATTACCTTATGAATCTATTATGAGGTCCACTTATGAATTGAATACCAAAGATGGCAATACTTAGATCTATTCTCGCTTTTATGCCTAGCTAGGGGCGTTAAACGATAGCGCTTGTTGGGAGGCAACCCAATTTTATTTTTGTTCCTTGCTTTTTGTTCCTGTTTAGTAATAAATAATTCATCTAGCCTCTTTTTAGATGTGGTTTTATGTTTTAATTAGTGTTTGTGCCAAGTAGAACCTATCAGATCATCTTGGGTGAAAGTTAACTTGATCTTGCTGAAAAACAGAAACTTTTGCACGCACGAGAATAATTTTAATAAATCACAGAAATGTTCTTTTGAGTTGATTCTTTTTGATGTAGATAAACAGACAAATTTCCTAGGACTTCCTATTTTAGTAGGAGTTTTAGAATTCCAGAAGTATTCAAAAGTTACATATTGC
>NC_041389.1:519340815-519349647 GCF_002162155.2 Triticum dicoccoides
TATGAATCATAGAGAAGTTGAAATAAAGTAGGTTTAACACCAATATAAATAAATAATGAGTTCATTACAGTACCTTAACTGATGGTTTTTCTTTCTTGCACTAACGGAGCTCATGAGATTTCCTGTTGAGTTTTGTGTTGTGAAGTTTTTAAGTTTTGAGTAAAGATTTGATGGACTATGGAATAAGGAGTGGCAAGAGCCTAAGCTTGGGGATGCCCTAGGAACCCCAAGATAATTCAAGGACAACTAAAAGCCTAAGCTTGGGGATGCCCCGGAAGGCCTCCCCTCTTTCGTCTTCGTCTATCGGTAACTTTACTTGGAGCTATGTTTTTATTCACCACATGATATGTGTTTTGCTTGGAGCGTCTTGTATGATATGAGTCTTTGCTTTTTAGTTTACCACAATTATCCTTGTTGTACACA
Source organism: Triticum dicoccoides (assembly GCF_002162155.2). NCBI lineage: Eukaryota > Viridiplantae > Streptophyta > Magnoliopsida > Poales > Poaceae > Triticum > Triticum dicoccoides. Next base: position 519,341,239 of record NC_041389.1, read on the forward strand.
CCTTTTGGGAGAGACACACATGATTCGGGATTTATTAGAATACTCTATGTGCTTCACTTATATCTTTTGAGCTAGATAGTTTTGCTCTATGTGCTTCACTTATATCTTTTAGAGCACGGCGGTGGTTTTATTTTGTAGAAATTATTGATCTCTAATACTTCACTTACATTATTTTGTGAGTCTTTGAGAACAGCATGGTATTTGCTATGGTTATAAAATTGGTCCTAGAATGATGGGCATCCAAGTTGGGTATAATAAAAACTATCATACGAAGTGAATTGAATAGTATGATCAACTTGATGCTTGATAATTGTTTTGAGATATAAAGGTGGTCATGTTATAGTCATGTTAGTTGGGTAATTCTGAAATTGAGAAATACTTGTGTTGAAGTTGGCAAGTCACGTATAATGCATGTGATACGTCTCCGTCGTATCTATAATTTTTGATTGTTCCATGCCAATATTATTCAACTTTCATATACTTTTGGCAACTTTTTATATTATTTTTGGGACTAACATATTGATCCAGTGCCCAGTGCTAGTTCCTGTTTGTTGCATGTTTTATGTTTCTCAGAAACCCAATACCAAACGGAGTCCAAACAGGATAAAAACGGATGGAGATTATTTTTGGAATATTTATGATTTTTGGGAAGAAAAACCAACGTGAGACGGTGCCCGAGGGGGCCACGAGGCAGGGGGCGCGCCCCTGACCCTCGTGGGCACCCCGTAAGGCCGTTGACACTCTTCTTTGGCCGCAAGAAAGCTAATTTTTAGAGAAATATCTTGGCAAAGGTTTCAATCCAATCGGAGTTACAGATCTTCGGATATATAAGAAACGGTGAAAGGGCAGAATATGAGAACACAGAAACAGAGAGAGACAGAGAGACAGATCCAATCTCGGAGGGGCTCTCACCCCCTTCTTTCCTTTTCTTCTTGGATGCCGCAGCCAGATGTTGGAGCCCCGGAGCCAGACGCCACCATCGACGACGACTCCTACTACACTGGAGATGCCTACTACTACGTGCAGGCCGCTGACGACGACCAGGAGTAGTTTAGGAGGATCCCAGGCATGAGGCCTGCGCCTCTTTCAATCTGCATCCCAGTTTGTGCTAGCCTTCTTAAGGCAAACTTGTTTAACTTATGTCTGTACTCAGATATTGTTGCTTCCGCTGACTCGTCTATGATCGTGCACTTGTATTCGAGCCCTCGAGGTCCTTGGCTTGTATTATGATGCTTGTATGACTTATTTTATTTTTAGAGTTGTGTTGTGATATCCTTCCGTGAGTCTCTGATCTTGATAGTACACGTTTGCGTGTATGATTAGTGTACGATTGAATCGGGGGCGTCACATTCCACATCATGAACTAGATAATCGATGCTATGTTGCTACCTGATCAGTTGATACTAGTGCCATGTTTTTTGTTGTTAAATATGTATCTTCAAAATGAAATGGAGCACCAATCTAGAGTGATCCATCCGGAGTGTTGTTGGAGCATTTCCTTGCACACATAGTAAGAGTGCAGATTCAAAGTGGTCATGGCTCGACTGATATAGCTATTTGAAATGAACTTGTCTTCTGGTGGTAGCAGTTCATGCGAACTGTATTGAAAAAAATACAGAAAGAGATGAGACATGTAAGGTGACAGAGCTTGCAGAGAAATAGATTTTGCGCCTCTTTGTTGTTTCCTACAAAAACGAGGACGAGTATACAAAAGTATCAGCAGCCCACCTTGAGGCAGAATCCTGTCCCCTTATTCCTCATCCAACGGCCCATAAGTGCCTGGTGCATCAGTTCTGCCGTTGCACAAGATGCTTTCTCAAGGAGGACGAGCTGGAGGGGATCAGATCGGACGGCTACGTGCACGCATCTGACGGCTCAGAGAGCGACCGATGTGGGCGACGGGCCGCTCGGCCAGCGCCTAGCATCGCCCTTTACCTGTAGCCGGTAGGGACTCGAACCTAGAAACCTCTTTGCGCTCGGGCTAGGGGTTTGGAGTCCCTATTTCCGCCGCCACGAGACACACACTTGCCTCCTATCCGATCCTCTTGATGCCCAAATCAGCCAACCTTAGATCGCCGCCGCCGCCGCCGCCGCCGCCGCCGGTCCCTTGATTCGCCCTCTTCAATTCCGAGACCAATTGCTGTGGAGTACCAACCAACCGATCGCCATGGAGGATAAGGGATTGGGAATGAAGGGAATCGACCTCTCGTCTCTCAGAATCGACGAGGACGAGATCCCGACGGAGGAGGACGAGTACTCCTCCTGCTCCGAGGACGAGATCTACACGGACGACGACGAAGACGAGGAGGAGGAGGAGGACGACGACGAAGCGGAGGACGTCCGGTCGCCTACCCACCCCCACGATCTGGACTCGTTTCCGCAGTCGATCCTTCTCGACATACACGCCTACATCGACGACCGCACCAACGCCACCACAGCCGATGCCCCCTTCTTCAAGGACCACCGCATCCGGGTTACCTTCTGGATCGCCCACCCGCCGCGCGTCTCCTGCCTCACGGTCCACTCCAACGGCGTGGAACCCAGCGAGTTCACCAATACGCCCATGGTGGTCGCCGCCCAGGACTACCTGGTCCTCCTCCGCGCCGCCGTTGGCCCTCAGAAACACCTCAGTCCCACCGGTTACATCAATCATTACTATGTCTACCAGGCCGGCACCAACCCAACTCTTCGCCGGCTAGCCGATGCCAGCTCCTTTGTCTTTCCCGACTGCTCAGCGGGCATTGTTTGCCGTGGTGACGGCAGCTTTATCATCGCCGCCATCCACTGGGCAGGCGGCCAGGCGTCCACGGACAGTATGACCTCCACCAGTTTGACTCCAAGACCTGGACATGGAGCACCAGGCTGATGCATGTTGATAAACCGGAGAGGTTCTCGCGCATACTTACAAGCAAGGTGCTGGTTATCGGAGGCAAAGATGGTCTGGTGGCCTGGGTCGACCTATGGAACGGCATTCTGTTCTGTGAGGTTCTCACGGGCCGCACTGTTCTTCGGTACTGTGCATTGCCGCCACCTTTGAACAAGAGGTGCGAAGGCTCTCCTGAGCGTTTTCGAGACATTGCCATTGTGGAAGGCCATATCAACTTCTTTGAGATGCGATTGAAGTTCAAACGGCGCCAAGTAGCCTTCAACACCACTTTGACTACCAAACATTTTGAAGCCAACACATGGAAAATGATGGAGCCCTGGCAGAACTGGCAGAAGGATCGCACACTCGATATGTTCAAGATACCAGTGCACCAGAGTTATTGTGAATTGCTTCATGATGTATTGGATGGTCAGGGCACTCGGACTGCCTTTGAGAGACTCCAGGGAGGTCACCCTGCTCTGAGTTTGCATGATGATGATGTTGTTTACATCATGGCCAAGGCTAAAGAGATGAACCGCAGGGCAGTTGTGTTTGCTGTGAACATGAGGAACAAGGTTGTACAAGGAGTCGCTAAATTTGATGGAAAAAGAACATATGGCTTCACTCAAACCTACCTTCAAAGTGGGATCTCCAGCTATCTGACTTCTGAGTCGTCTGCCAGGTTATTATCTGTAACTAGTGCGTTTTAACTATTTTTCTTGCTGTACATACCAGTTTGATCTCAGAGAAGGTAGTATGATAGCGGACACCCGCATCATTAGATAGGTCTAACCAGGGGATGCTACTGAGTATGGATTTTGCGGACTTATTTTAGATTCACTTACAACATGATATTTCTCTTGTTAGAATGTCTCTAGATGAATTCAGTTCAAATATGTAGCTTAGACTGAGAAAATGAGGCAAGCTAACTAGTTAAGCTAATAACCACACTAAATATTTGATATATAATCGGGAACAGAGTCACGTGTTTTGTATGGCACTAGAACCTCCATTCTAGTAAGATGTTCAGTATACGGAGATGTATAGGAGTGACGGGAATTCTGCATTCAGAAAGAGAGCTCGGTGGAGTGAACTTGTGTTCTATAACCAGAACTCATTGGAAGATGTGCTCTTGCTTTATGACTTGTTGTTTCTGCACCTGCAAAATTTATTCACTTAAACATGGCCCATTTTGTTGTCTCTGATACAGAGGGAAAGCTAGAGATGGAATTCCACAAGGAGGCGATTGCATAGCTTTGGAGCCTATTGATAACATGTACAAAGGGAAGGCTGCTGAATCAAGCAGGGATCGAATCACACAAGCAGGTGACATATCCAAAAGTAATGCTGCCAAGTCAGGCTGGGTTCGAGTTTCAAGAGGATGCAAGCAGAAAGCTTGACAAACAGTAGCTTCACTCTTGCTATGCGACCATCAGAAAGCAATACTGTCGATACTCCGATTCAAAGTAACACTAACCTGTTGTTGTATGCATTGCAATGAAGTAAAACTGTGACATTATCATGTGGGGCCTCAACTATTGGTCAGCTGTCAAGATTATTTTTCAAGATGTAGCTGTGAGCTCATAAATACTGCATTTGATAACTTGTTCTTCATAGGTACGGCGGTTTTCCCCCTTTTCGAATGACATGATATTCAGGGGCTTAAATAGTTAAATCAAGTAGGCTTTTGCTTTAAATCATGTGGTGGAAAACATTGTCGATTTTCAGTCTCTGTCAGATATAAGTAGTTTTTTTATGAAAGGGTTAGATGTAAGTAGTTAAGTTATATGGTCGGACAGGGTCTGTTTATTTTTTTTCTTGAAAAACCTTTTCTGTCCTAGTGCTACAGAGGACACACATAGTTCGTTTGTCTTCAGACGTTATCTATGCAAAACTGCACTTCTCTTGCCCGTCTTGTTGGAGTACTTTCTCCCTTGTTTTACTCTGCTGTCAAGTGTGTATTGTGTTCTATCCTGCTAGTGGCAGAGCAATTTTACGCTGATACAATTATATTTGCAAGCTAGGAATCTGGTGTTGTGGATTGTTTTCGACCGACCTGTTTAGCATTTTTAGTGGAGTTCCTAACTTGTAAGCTGTCGATGAGCCGGTGGTGTTTCGTAGCCGGCTCAGATGTGAGCTTGGTGTCTAAGCTGCCCAGCTGTTGAGCTTATACCTATCTGTTCTTTTCATTGGTTATTACTAGCAAAAGTGCCCGTGCGTTGCAACGGGTGAACAACAAAAAAATCAGAAAATTTATAGACCCAAAATAGAATAATTCGAGTTCAGGGAAATTGCACCAATATGTCAGTTTTACAGATTGATAATTAAGAATAAATGATGCAAGAGAGCAAAGAACACGAGACATCAAATTTATGACAAAAAAGAAATAGACCAAAGATTTTTAATGATGTCGGTAGTCAATCCCCCTAGGGGGGTGTGGGTTGCAACGGGAGACACAAAAAATACATGCTAGCCAAATAAGTATGACTTAATATCTAGACATATGAGTGTTCTTTATTTTAACACGGTGGCTCACCATGTTGCCATATATCTTTCTTCCCACTCTCATTGATGATGGACACAATGTCCACGTGATCGTAATGCATTCGACGTGGTATCCTAGGCAATGAGCTTGTCGCTGCACGAAACACTTGCCATCGTCTCGCGCAAGGGAATATTTAAATCTTTAAAAACAAATCTCATCGACCACGAACTATTCTCAATGCCTAGACATATAAAGACTTTTCAAAAACTAATCAAATCCTAGACATAAAATACTTCTGAACGGGCGAACAATTTTTTGAATCGACAAACATCTTTTTGAAATTAGGACATCTTTATAAAATCACGGACATTTGTTTTGTTTACAGAAACATTTATTGAAATGCATGAATAGTTTTTTAATTCATGAATATTTTTTGACTTAGTTAATATTTTTTGACTTAGTTAACATTTTTTGAATTGATGACTTTTTTAAATTGGGGGTTAGATTTTGAATTTCGCAAAAGACATATAATTTTTTGAATATTTTCTAAAAAAATTCATTGACATTTTTTTCCAGATTAACGAATATGTTTTGAATACACAATATTTTTTTTCAAAATCATGAACATGATTGTACTTCCTGACATGTTTTTCCAGATTGTGATTTTTCATAATTTGCGAACACTTTCGTAAGATCACCAATATTTTTTGAAACAGCAAAAATTTTATTATTTCCTGAAGTTTTTTTTTGAATTCACTCATATTTTATAATTTCTGAAAAATTATAACTGAAAACTTTTTATAATTTAGAATTGTCAAATAAATTTAAAGAAGAAAAAACTAAAACATAAAAGAGAAAAGAAAAGAAAAGACAAAATGAAAAAAGAACAGGAGCGTCACAGCGGGTAGGCCCGGCCCATGAAGGCGTAAGGTGTGGAGGAGGTGCCTAGGAAAAAAGGAGGCAACAAAAACGGTACTACCAGGATTCGAACCCTGGTGGCATCCACCCTTCCCTATCGCACCAAAACGGAGCTCCCCTCTCTCTTCCCGTCCTCTCTCGAAACTGCCTACAGAAGAGGGCAGGGCGAGATCCAGGAGTTCCTCTGTTCCCGTCGGCAAGACCGGTGGTCTCCTTCACCTCCGGTGGCCATTATGGCTGCCGGAGGGGTGGGAGATCCCGGATCTGATGCCTGGTGGTGTATATAGTCCTAGATTTTCTAGGTTTGGTGTCCTTTGCACCGGCGTCATGGCGGAGGAGGCGTCGGTGTGCGGAATAAAGTGGCCCTGTCTCCTTCTTCGCTCGCCCGGCGTCGTTCTTGGCACTGGCGAGGAGCTGGGGTCCTTTTGGTCTCGCGGATCTGAGTGTTTACGATCCTGCGAGTTGGTCGTCGTCGTCGTCGGTCACCGCTGGGCTCTTTGGTGTGGCGAGACGGCGAGGGGGGTCGAGGATTCTGACCCATGGCGTTCGCGGCTTTGGCCCTGTGGAGCGGTGGTTGGGGCTTGTCCGCTTCTTTGGCTCCATGGGAAGATGCTTCTGGCGCTTCTTTTGTTGTGGATGCGGGAGGTGGCTACGACAGGGATGAAGGACTGGAGGTTGTTCATCGGCGATTGGTCTTTGAACCTGCTTCAGCGAAGCTGGCCGATGCGGATCCGGTTCGGCATGGGGCGTTGCTCCGGCCGCCTGGGCTTTTCAGCTCTGCTCAAGATCTCGCCTCTCGCGGCGGGCTACGATTGTGCGGCTCACAAAGCTTACAAGCGATGGTGCTTCTCCGGATCTAAAGGGGTTGGTCGCTTTTCTTCTCTCTCCGGCGGCGACGACGGCGAGATGGGGGTAGCAGCGGCTGTGTGGTTGAGTTGGATTTGGTGTTCTTCCGTATCCTGCGTGGATGTACTCGTATCTACTGTATGTCTCCTTGTAATGTTTTCCTTAACATAATATAATCACGAGTATTTCCCTCAAAAAAGGATTCGAACCCTGGTGTGCTGTGTAGAAGCAACAGCCTCTAGCCACAACGATGGTAGTGCGTCTGTGTCATTAATAGGGCATCGCCCGTATAAAACCACTGAGCACGGCGGCGCTTTGAAAATAAAAACCGAATCATTTTCTTAACTTACAGGTGGCATAAATTTATAGCTAATTCGGGGGCAATTATTTGGACGGACCACAGAAACACTATTTACTTTATTATTAGGGTAGATTATGACCTGTCAATGGTACAACTGTACAAGTAAAAACCGCAAAAAATCGTACTGACAGCATCTTATCTGCTGATGAAACTTGCTCGACTCTATCTGTTGCTATGATTTCTCTCGCGCAGTTTGTCCACCCATACTTCCGTTCCAGCTTAATTAGCATGCATGGTCGACAAAGGTGATGCTGCGAGCACTGTTACTAGGAATGTCAGAGTGATTGACAAAAAACTATCACTTTAGGGGTTTGCGTCCCACATAACTACCATTTTAAAAAAAGTGACCGAAAACTACCAAAATTTTCTAATTTCATGACTAAAACTACCACTTTCAGATAATGTCCAGTTTAGACAATTTAAACATGTTTATGACAGGCGAGGCCCATCTGTCAGCGTCAACCACCTCCTTCTTCCTCCTCTCTCTGTGGCATTTTCCCAAACACCTCGTGTGCACCTGCGCGCCACCTTCGCCGTCGTCCACCGGGCTCAGCAGGGAGGGCTCGGCGTCGCGCCCCCGCCTCGGCCTGCTGCTGCGCTTGCCTTGCACGCCTGCGCTGGCGCCGCGCGCCCCGCCAACCTCCCGCAACTCCCTCCCTCACCCGCGCCCCGCCGTTGGCCGCCGCGTTCCCCTGCTCCCCTTGCCGATATGTGCTGCTGCTGCATCGCAGCCCGCCGCCGCACCACCCGCGCGTGCCCCGCCGACTACTGGCCGTACCAGCCAAGCCGCGCCGCCGCCGCCCGCCTGCGCCGCAGCCGTCCCGCGCCGCTCCGCCCGCGATGTTGCCTGCTGCTGCCGCTCCGGGCTGCCGCTGCTAGCCACCGCCCGCCGCCGGCGCTCGCCGCCGTCGCCTCGGTCCTCCAGCGCCCCGC
>NC_041389.1:519350407-519374458 GCF_002162155.2 Triticum dicoccoides
GCAGTACGACAAGTAGGCATCTCTGGCCTTGGAGCATTGAACGACCCGACCACCTACAATACCGCTTTCATTCATGAGTTGTTGTGGTATCAAGTTCAGTAGTGGGATATGTGTAGCCGTATCATCGAGTCCCTAGATTTCTCAGGTTTTAATTAAAAAGAATTGTGGTTTTGCTTCTAAGTCTTATCTTTTCCCGTGATTCTTCACTGTCATTATCTTTTTTGTTCTCCAAATAATTTCATCGTCATTACTTCGCTTTTGAAATTATGCATGCTTCACACCACATCACTTGATTACATTCACACAATGGCAATAAAGTCGGGAGTTGTGGATAGAGGATATTTTTTTTTCGAAAAAGGGGATTACCCCAGCCTCTGCATCAGAAAGATGCATACATAGAGCTACTCCGGTGGCATCGTGGGTCTAGGGTCCTGGAAATACACCAGCTTCATCCGTTTTACACGTCGTCTTTCGAAGGCAACGGCATAACCAAGAAAGCAAAGGTTTTTCTTTCATTTTGTAGTACATATTCTACCAGTTGTCATTTTGGGTTCATGATTGTGAACTTGTATAGATGGCTATGTCATAGATACTGGTTTGTGAACATATGAATGGTTGAGAATGTATGGATGCCATCTTACACATTTTGTCGATGTATATACTATTCGAAAGTATCAAAGAAGTACATCCGATCTGTGCTTATGTCCACTTTGGGGCGACATGGGGGACTAGGGTTCCTCCAGACCGCCGGCACCCACTCCAGGCTCTCCACCTCATCAGTGGCGGATGCCGGCCGGTTCGCGGAGGCGGCTGAATGTACTCTCATGCCTCATTCCTCCCCCCACCCTTACATCGTCTCATTGCTTCGCCCCATCCTAATGAGGTGTTCTAGAATGGATCTGACTCTAGCGGCGACCGTGGTGCTTTGCTTGGTCCATGGCGCCTTCACTCCTCCAGCGTTCCATGCGCTTGGCAGCACGACCATGGGCTCTGTCCCCGCCATCTTCGACGACTTGGGATGGTAGGGGTCACCCAGGCACAGGTATATTGGCGCAATGCACCTTCGTCTTTTGACCAGGGGGTTTCAGGCCATGACTGGTGTCCTCTCGGTGACCCCGATTCGTCGGCTTCTTGCTGGTTGACCCAGATCAACGCCTTTCTGCCCCCCGTCATCGGGTGGTCTCCGGTGTGAGGTGGCTGTGGCGAGCGGTGGCGGCTCGCTACGCATCCACCTTTCAATTGGAGGCAAGTTAGGTTGGTTCTTCGGGCTTGGAGCAGGCGGTTGCCTTGCGGCGGGTGTCGTCGTGCAGGTTTGTTCTTCTGTCTTAGCCGTGTGGGAAGCGAGATAAACACATGCGGAAGTTGGCGTCAATTCTCCTTGCCAATTCTCGGGTGTTCATCTTCATCTCTATATGTCTACCTCTATGTTGCTAGTGGACTATGGGAGGTAGGTGGTTCGCTCACAAGAGAAACTTTGCCCGAGGGTGTCAGTGACGGTGATGGTGATGCTCTTGAGTGTCGTTCCCCTTCCTGGAGGCGTCACCTTGATATTCTCCTCCTCCTTGGGCTCAGGGTTTGGTCTGACATGTCAGACCGGATGGTGGCGGCAGTATGGCGGTGTTCCCTTCTTAAAGGCTACGTCCTATGAGCTATGTTCCTACTTGCCGGTGGTCGAGGCCTGGGTGTGGATTGTGCTTCTTCCCTTAGCGTTGATGGTTCTGTGGTTGTGATGGTGATGCTTTCAAGTGAAGAATTGTGTCCGAAGGCCTCACCTTGGGACCTCGTCATCCGTTCCTGGCCAGGCACTTGGGTGCATGCCTTCATCGTTCGGCGGTGCGGCGCCCTTTGATCCAGGGTGAGCGGGCAGGGGCCTTCTTTTGGCGATGGAGCTTATTGGCGTGGTGGTGCTTGTCTTCCAAGTGTTGGCAACGGCATGTCCTCCTCTGCTGGCTAGTCTCCCCTTCAAGTTGATTATGTTCTCTACTCTGGTTACCTGAGCATGGACGAGGGCTCCAGGGACTCCAAGCAGTGCTCGATTCTTTCTTTCGTTGTGTGCTTGTTGTTTTCTTGGGCTTTGTTGCTATCCTCGGCACCGTTGTATCTTTCCGTTTTCCTTGTTGTGTGGTGCAGTGTCAGGTTGTAATGCTCGGTTGCTGTTTTATCTATAAAGCGGGGCTCAAGCCTTTTCGATATTGCACACCACAAAATTGTAGTTGTATGGGTTCAACTAGGCAGAGCATCTTCAGTGAGGTACTCAATGCACGCTTCAGTGTGCTCATCTTCTTGTGATGTGAAACACATCGCACATGTTTATTCTTGAACAACAGTGTGCAATGTGGGACCACATCAGCAGCAAGCCGGTAGGGACGATACCAGATCCCTTATGATGATGATCTTCAACTGTGTGTATAGTAGTGCCATTGATTGTCATCCTTGCCGCTTTTATTAGCAAAAAACTTTTTGTCATCCTATATATTACACCTAGCATGGAGTGTCGATCGGCCGAGTAGCCAACGACCCTTGAAACTAAAGTAGCCATGGGTAGTACTGGTAGCCCCTCGGTAGCCGCTCTACCAACAAGCGGCCTGCTACCCCCGATACGCACGCCAAGGTCAGCGCCGGCCGAATGGAAGACGGACGACGATTCCGCGGTGGCGGCAGCGGAGGAGGAGCCAGTGACCCCTAGTGCAAGACTCTTCGAAGCTATATACATCGTGGTTATGGTCGGCCTTGGCTCGCCCGTCAACCTAGCCATCTTCAGCGCCGGCATCGCAGCCCAACTTGCTCGTTACCCACGCTTCCGTAGCATTCAAGTACGGGACACAGTTCAATTTAAGTACTGCCTAGCTATTCTGTCACTAGTTTCAATTTAATCCGTGAGCATGCACGTCAGGTGACAGACGGGTGCAAGAGCCCGCGGTGGGCGTGCACGGAGGTGAACGTCGACGACCACATGATCGTCCCGACGCTGGACCCCGCCGCCGTGGAGGCTGACCCGGACCGGGCCGTGGAGGACTACGTGGCCTCGCTGCAGGCGCTCCCCATGGATTGCTCCCGCCCGCTCTGGGAGTTCCACTTCCTCGACTTCCCGACCTCAGAGGCCACCTCCACCGTGGTGTTCCGCGTCCACCACTCCCTCGGTGACGGGATGTCGCTGATCACGCTCCTCCTGGCGTCTGCCCGCAGCGCCGCGGACCCGACACGCCTGCCGGCCATGCCGGAGCAGCCGGCGCGCACGGGCGCCATCTACGAGCCGCGGCACCGGCAGCCGCTGCCCTCGGGCGCCCTGGCGGCGTTCGTCGCATGGGTTTGGCCGTATCTTGCGCTTGCATGGAACACCGTGGTGGACGTCATCTTCTTTGCTGCGACGATTGTGTTTCTGAGAGACCCGAACACACTCTTCAGACGCGGGGACAGTCAAGTTACGTTGAACCCCCGCAGGCGCTTCGTGCACCGGAGCTTTAGCTTGGACGACGTCAAGTTCATCAAGAATGCCATGAACTGCGTAAGTATATACCACCTCTGTGACGTTTTTTGACACTGTGTTTGAAAAATTTATATATTATGGAATGGAGGGAGTATATGATAATATGACCTATAGCTATCAGCAAGCTCATCTCTTTCGAGCCAGATTAAACTAGTTGTTGAAGCGTCATTTTCTGTATTTTTATTTTCTTTCCACAGACTGTTAATGATGTGCTAGTCGGAGTCACTTCTGCTGCTCTATCACAATATTACTTTCGTAAGTCTGGTAAGAGATGTACATTGTGACAATCTGTTGTTTTTTACTGTACATGTTTCTGCAACTTATCTGCAAATTATGTTAGGTTACCCTAAGACACGCAAGCTATGTTTGCGATGTGTCCTCCCTGTAAATACAAGGCCAACAGCTAGCCTACAAGTAAGTTTCTTTATGGAAATATGCATGAAATTTCAAATGCATGTCATTAGTTATTGATTTTTTTTCATTTATATATCTCTGTCACCAAAATATCACTCCTCTTCCTTATGTAATTAGATGACGTTTCCAAATTTGGTCATAAAATCCACACGATTAGTAAAAGAATATAAATCATGGGATCTATGAAAATATGACAAACTAATGATTTTACATATGTTCACATGATCAGGCAAAAAGAAAATTTGTATATTACTGGTCACTCTTGGAGTAGCTAGTTTCATTACTCATTTGCTGGAGTATTTAACCAAAAACTACCACAATTCACGGAACCGTGACGAAAAACTACCACTTTACGATTTTGTCCCGAAAACTACCACTTTCTCGCTAATCCGTGGCAAAAAACTACCAAGTCGCGAAATCGCTCGCTTGGCCTCTTCTAAACGTGTTTCTGACAAGATGGGCCCATCTGTCAGCATCAATCTTCTTCTTCCTCCTCCATCCTTTCTCTCTGGCATTTTCTCAAACACCTCACGTGCACTCCGTGCTCTTCTTCATGGTGACGCCCCGGTGAAGCATGCGACTGCCGAGGTACACGCGCGCGGTGAGGCCCCACCCGCGCTCGCGCGTCGCCGCCTCCGGGTCGCGCAACACCACGTCGTCCGCCGCGTACTTGCGGGCCAGCGAGCTCTCGTTCGCCGCCGCGTCGTACTGCTCGTAGTGCATCTCCATCATGGCCGTCGCCTTCTCGTAGCAGCCGCGCGCCACGTGCGGCTCGCCCAACGGCGCCACCTGCAGGAGCGTGGCGCGGCGCGGGCGGAGGAACAGGAGTTTGGTCGGGTTCGCGCCGTGCACGCCCACCAGCACGTCGCACGCGGTCAAGCGGCCAACAGAACCGGACAGACACGGGCCAACGGCGCCGGTGTGGCGGGAGCGGTGGTCATCGCGGGGGTGGCCTGGGATGACTTGGGCGCAGGGGCAGCCGGGGTAATAGTGGGCGGTGCAGTCGCGTCGGCGGCGGGCGGGGCGGGGTGGCATTGGGCGTGGCCGCGGCTGCCGTGGGGGCCGGCGTCGCGTTGGGCGATTTGGGCGGGGCGTTGCTGGCCGGGGCGAGCGACTGGGCGAGGGAGTGTGTCGCCGTGAGGCAGAGGAGCGCGGCGCAGAGGAGGAGGTGGAGGAGAGGAAGGCTCTGGTGACTGGGAGCAGCCAGGTGGTGAGGCTCAGCGACCTCGTCGTCCAGGACGCTGGCTTCCATCTGCTGGCCGCCGTCGCGTGCTTCGCCGGGGCGTCGCCATGGAGAAGAGCACGGAGTGCACCTGATGTGTTTGAGGAAATGCTAGAGAGAGAGGAAGGAGGAGGAAGAATAAGATTGATGCTGACAGGTGGGCCCATCCTGTCAGAAATGCGTTTAGAAGAGGCCAAGCGAGCGATTTCGCGACTTGGTAGTTTTTTGCCACGGATTAGCGAGAAAGTGGTAGTTTTCGGGACAAAATCGTAAAGTGGTAGTTTTTCGTCACGGTTCCGTGAATTGTGGTAGTTTTTGGTTAAATACTCCATTTGCTGATGCATAATTTGTTTCCAAATGCAAGCTTGAGAATATATTATTAAAACCTGTAGTGTATCATAACTTTAATCTAATGTTTTCTTACAACTATGTGCAGACCTATGTTAATATGATAGAATCGGGTAAAAGTAATGACGTGGCATGGGGAAATCAAATCAGCGCTGCTATACACACGACGAACGTGCGGCCGATGACTGAACGATCCTTACGTGGCAGCGTGAAAAGCAAGCGTGCATGCAGGAGCACAGTTGGGGAGTTAGTATCGTTCGGAGGTCGTGCGCTAACTGTCGTCCGTGAAGCAATTTCGAAATCAAATAGGCTACATCCTCCTACCATTTCATTTACTGGTACACGATGATCCACTTGCATATGTTCGGAAGGCAAAGAAGACCCTGGATAGAAAAAAGAGCTCACTTGAAGTTATCTTCACGTGTATGATTAGCGAGCTTTTTGTTAAAATGTTTGGCCTTAAGGTATTTCTTTTTCCCATTTGTACTGATATGTTTTCCTAATATTAAACTCAGACAATTAAGCAACTCATTGTCTAGCAAACTAACACTTCTTTTATTTAGTTATTATTCTCCATGTTTATAATTGTTCAACTTGACAATCCAAGCAGGCAGGTGCTTTTATCATTCGTCGTATGCTCACAAATACAACTACTACGTTCTCGAACATGGTTGGACCAACAGAGCAGGTAGAGTTCTATGGACACCCATTTGTCTTCATTGCACCTACCGTTTATGGTATTCCACAAGTAAGTCAGCCATGATCTTACATCGAAACCTTCAATATTGAGCCACATTTGTACTTTTGTCAACCCAAATCATCCACCACATTGTCCACAATGCAAGGACATTGGTATTCATCGCTTTTAAACATAAGTACTCTAATACATATGAATTATAAAAAAAGTTCTGGTAAGTTAATCCTATTTACTAGAACAAAAAAACAAGAATCAGAACTCAAAATATCAAAAACCACATATGCTTCCTTAGTTTATACTTCATTGTACATGTATATCCAAAATGGTGGATGCGCTTTGAAGGAACCACAATATATACAATAAGAAGGAACAGATTTGAGTTAAAGAGTACTCAAAACAAGGTGTATGCTCTCACACCTCTCGCCAATAGAGATATGCAATAACAAGTTTAAGTTGGAGTAACTATGTAGTTGCATTTCCACATTTTTTGTGTGACTGTGAACTTTAACCCAAAACGCAACGGATGGTTAAATGCAACTCTACATACATTTCTCCAAACAGTTCATCACTAATGACTCTTGAATTAAGGAGATGACTTGACATTGGGTAGGCATATACACACAAAAATGTAAGCTCAGATCCTTGAAACAATAAAAGAAAAATTGATTGCAAAAATATAAAAGAGACTGGAAATAAACCTACAATATTCTAATCATCCGCAACCTGATTTTGTATTTAATTACCACTTCTTTTTGCAGGCTTTAATTGTACACTATCAGAGTTACAATAGCACTATTAAGGTAATTTTGTCGGTCGATGAGGAAATAATTCCAAATTATACTCAACTTCTGGATGACTTTGTTGAGTCTTTCGGGCACATTAAGGATGCAGCTTCAAGGCTTTCAACACATGTCAAGAAAGGATAATCAACATACAAATGCATTAGTGTGCTTTCTGAAACTGCATAATGCAAGCAGTATACTCCCACATGTTTGATGTGTGTCTCATGACTCACGCGGCAATAGTAATAAAAATCAGAAACTCTACAACCAGGGATGGAGGTCAAATGTATTAAGTTCACTATTATTGTTGGATAATGATGTGTTGCATTGTATGAAGCACAATAATTATACCATAAATGTGTATAATGCACACTATTAGAAATTTGTTGATGAATGGGGAGGTCCCGAACCGTCACATATCACTAAAAAAACTGGCACACAAGTGTATTGGTGATGGTTGTTGAGACTCGTTATGTATTCCATATCATAGATTGGAAGCCGCGATGCACCTCCAAACCATCACATGTTTTGGTTGTTGACCATCAAAGATCGGTCCTAGGCCCATTTGGCCCTGACCAGGCCTATGATTGTGTGCTGAAATGAACCATCACTGATTTACGATGAGGTGGGCTCCATAGTGGCATTCAACGTGGCATCCCATCAATACGATCCATTTTTTAATCAAAATATTTGGGCCCATCCAATGCATTATTTATTGGGCCATGGGCGATTTATTTCTATATTATTCTCTATCCAAATATTTTTATTTTATCTACCTAGCTAGCTAGTATTGGTAATTAGTATGTGCCTTAGCTTGCTCTACCCCATCTATATTTTAGCCCATATTGCCCATTATTTCATCCACTAAGTAAAACTAATCATTAGTGTAACCATATGAAAAATACAACACATAACATATAAGTTTTCCTCCACAAAATGAGAAGATACAACACTAATACATCACATAACAAGCTTACAAATCAACACATCACACATATAACATTTACATCATAAAAACATAAATAAGATCAGTCAGGTTCATATATGGTGGTCCACTCTCCCGCAAACCTGTGTAATCCCCTACTTGAACTTGATGTTTGATGCTATGAATTATTATCCAATGATTTATTTCATTGCTATTATATCTGAGAAGATTATTTTTGTCCTATGGATTAATTAGTTAATTAATATGATTGATTTGAGTTGCATGTGGTTATGTTGCTATCCTTTGGTGCCCATCATATGAGCGGCGTGTGGATCACACCTTAGGGTTAGTAGTATGTTAATAGGACTATGCATAGGCCAACCGAAGTGTTAGATATTGCTGAGGTTGAGTGTAGAAATTGATGCATATGGAATTGAAGGGGGGCCAATATATGCTAATGCTATGATTGGGTTTACCTTAGGGAACAATGTTAGTATTTGTGGATGCTTGCTAATAGTTTCAATTATAGGTACATATGATTCCAAGTATGGATACTACATTAGCAGAGGTCTCTCCCACATCTAAACTGCAATGATGATAATGAGTTTAGTAACTTAGCTAATTGCCTAGGGATAATTCTGCACATCGTACCACCACTTTTTCCCTCTCACTATCTTTAATTTATTATACTTTTATTCAAACAACACCTAACTTTTATATACAAGTTCTTTATGACCTTGCAAAACTTCTTTTCATTCTCACAAAGTACTTCTAGTTTTATTTGATAGGCAAAGCAAATGTTCGATGTAACGTTGGTTTGTATCAGTGGCAGATAGGACCTGAGAGAATATTTATCTTACCTCTAGCTCCTTGTGGGTTTGACACTCCATACTTACCACCTCCATTGTTAGAAAGTGCTACGACAATACCTTGCACTTGCGGATTCGATTGATCGATCTCTCCAACGAACGATCAAGCCCAACCAGCTCCTATCCCAATTCCCCAACTATTTTTTTGCCCAAGGACTGCCCCTACAAACGTGTGTGACGCCCTAATGACAGGATAGAGGGCGGGCCAGCGGTTAGGGTTATAAACCACATCCATCCGCAACACTGTGACCAAACATGCTTGAGAGTGATCTTGACGGGGGACGCCGAAAGGAGCATGCGGCCGCCCAGCTCCAGCACGGCGCAACTGATCACCAAGCTCCAACTCAGGGGATTCCATCGCCATGTGATATATAGATGAGCATGAGATCTGCGGGATGCATGTCGCCATGGAGGAGTAAAGGTGGACAAGAAGAGCGCACACGCTTCTCGCAACGGAAGTGTTCAAGAACCCGCTGTCGCTGTTCTTGCGGTCGGTGCTTAGGGACATTGCGGTGGTGATGACATTGTCGACGCAACATGTGGACTCCGCACTGGAGAAGTTGGCCATGATGCCTACGTCGTACGAGACGCCCTCGGCCGTTGCCACGCTCCACTCACTCGGCGACGTCAGTGTACACCAAGTTATCGTCCCTTGAGTTGGGCCAACTGCTATGCCCGCCATACATGATCGGGTATGATGATGACGCCCCGAGGCTCTCCGGGGTCGTCAATCACTGGTGCGCGCACAACGTGGATTGGCCTCTCTGGTAGCGGCCACATCGACAACAGCCTTGGCCAGCTGACGTGGGGGCTCATCTACATGTACTGCGTCTGGTGCTTTTCTTGACGACGTCCACAACGTTGAAGTAGAGCCAGGGGCATGCTCTGTTAGACGGGGCGGCGCGCGGGGACGAGCGGCCGACCAGTACGTACTACGCAAAGCTCATCCAATGTTTTAATCTACCCGTAGCCCTGTACATTATGATTGACATTTCACGTTTAGTTTTTTAATCATTTTTGTAGTTGATTGGTTATAGGAAGCAGTGGGAGGACAAGGTATAAAAAGAAGGGACCCCAACAAGTTTTTTTAGAATAAGTGGCTGACGATCGCCAACGAGAAGGCTGTACCGGCGAAGTTTTTGTTTTTCTAGACAATCTCGCGGAGCTTTTTATTAACCCATCATAATGTTTACAAGGACGAAAGAAAGATCTTCAGGATGACCTAACCAAACATGGCGGCCACCTCCGAGAGATAGAGCATGCTTCGCTAAATTGTGAGCCTCAAAATTTGAGCTCCTAAATTCGTGAACTATATTACAAGACTGAAAGCTAGAGGAATGTTCTAAGATTTCATGTACCACCGCTACATATACTGCTGATGTCCCGTTCTTTATACCGTCTACCACCGTCTTGAGTCGGAAGCCACTTGGATGCTCTGAACATACAGGTCATCCGAGAGTGATAGAGCTTCCCTAATGGCTAGAGATTCAAGTGTTGGTGGATCATTGATATACTTGAACCCTATAGCCGAGGCTCCAAGGAACAGACCGTTTTGGTCTATGCAGATTGCACCAATAGCACCGTACCTGCCTCCTCGAGAGACTGCCGCATCCACATTCACTTTGCCACACCCCTCGACTGGAGGCAACCAATGAGATGGCCTTGGGGCGGACACAACAGCCGGCATTTGCACACGATTGTTGACTTTGTGTATCTCTGCCATATAAGTCGTGATGAAACCATTTGTTGCAAAGGGAAACTGAAATATGTCTTCATAGATAGACTTTCTCCTTGTTTGCCCACGATGTCACCACTAGACGAGTAAAATCATAAGGCTCCAATATTTCACGTAGGGCAAACAACCACTGTTTAGGATTGTCATGTTGACACTGAATTATTTTCTCCGCAAACTCCCCAGGCGCAAGGGCCCAAACACTTATGGACATGGAGCAATTGAGCAGCACGTGCGTTCAACGTATCTGTTGCTCCACACAAACAGCAAGTATCTACATATGACGGTGGTTGAGGACATCACCTATAGGCATCAAATGCCTTGCTAGCCGCCACACAAACATCCGCAGTTTTGACGGTACTCGTAAATGCCATATAGCGCTCCACTGCTTGCTCTCCTGGACATTTGAAGTGCCTTCTTCCTCATGAAGCCAACCTTCCCTACTCAATTTTGTTCTCAGAATCATGCGATAAGCCGAGCGCACAGTGAAGGTTCCCCAGTTTTCTTCATGCCACGCCCAGAAGTCCAGGAGAGGCAATTGGGCCGAGGTGGAATCAATGAGATCTCTTATGCATCGAAATGGGTAAAAACTGACCGAATCAAGCCTTCCTTCCATTGGGCCGAGGTGGAATCAATGAGATCAGATGCCAAGTTTGGCGGGTTAGGAATGAGCGACGTGATAGTGCGTTTAAAATTGTCTCTCGGAATCCAGTTGTGCTGCCATATACTAGTTGTTTCTCCATTGCCAATTCTTCTAACGATTCCTTGAGCCAAGATGTCCCTTCCATCCAGTAGTGCACGCCATATCTGAGAAGGATGAGGTCCCAAGTCAGCTTCCGAAAGCGAACACTGTGGGAAATATACAACTTTCAAGACTTGTGCGCTTAATGATGTTTCATCTGTCATAAGCCTCCACGCTTGTGGGAAATATACAGCTTTCAAGACTTGTGCGCTTAATCGCGAGCAACTAAATAACGAGCTCTCCTTCAGGAACCTCGCAAAGATCAGCGCCACTTGGTGGCGCACTCTTAGCCATTCGCCACGTGTCGCGCTCTGGGCGCTCTGGATTTTATTTTATTTTTCCACACACGTTTTTGCCTTTTTCACCGGGTTTTTTTTTATGTTTTGGTTTTCCACCTGTCTTCCCTAGTTTTCGATTAAAAAAATGATTTTTTTACGCAAAAGTACGCTTTTTCATTTTTTTTATTTCGCGAGAGTCACGGTTTTGCTTCCGCGAGAGGCGTGGTTTTGCTTTCGCGAGAGTCACGGCCGTGCCTCTTGGAAACGGGAAAAAATATGTTTTCTGTTTTTTTTCCTTTCACGAGAGTCATGGTTTTGCTTCGCGAGAGGCACGGTTGTGCTTTCATGAGAGTCACGGCCGTGCCTCTCAGAAACGAAAAAAAAGCGTGTTCTTCTATTTTTTTTCTTTCGCGAGAGTCACGGTCGTGTCTACACGAAAAAAAAACGCGTTCTGTTTTTTTTCTTTCGCGAGAGTCACGGCTTTGCTTCCGCGAGAGGCACGGTTGTGCTTTCACGAGAGTCACGGCCGTGCTTCCTCGGAAACGAAAAAAACGCATTTTTCTTTTTTTTCTATCGCGAGAGTCACGGTTTTGCTTCCGCGAGAGGCAGGGTTGTGATTTCATCATAGGCACGGCGTGTCTCTTTTGAAAAGGGAAAAAACTCGTGCTTCCGGTTCGGTTTTTTTGTCTAATTTTTTTCGTCTAGTTTTCGTAAAAAAAAAGTTCGTCAAAACCTATCAACATGGGATCTCATTTTGAAGATCTCGACGCGAGGAATCCAACAGCGAAAGCAGTTCGAGATTTGGACACACGGTTTAAGAGATAAAACATTTTGAATAAACGGATCTACGAAAAAAAGGGAAAACTCCCAGGTTGCGACAAGTGGCGCACATGCAGCGCGTCACTTTTCGCATCCCGGGGAAGTTGGAGTGATCTTCACAAAAAGTACTCCTTAACTAGTGATTTCGTGCTTAATCGACGTTTTCGTTCGCTGGGCGACCGGGTGAACCAGCTCAGATAGGCCCATTTAGCTACCCCGGACCTCCAGGCCCAATCACTATTTTCTTTTGTACACAAAAAAAAATGTTCCCCTAAAAATATGTAAAAGATAGATTTGCAATGGTGTATGTAAAATAAAGCAGTATCAAATATATTGCCATTGCCTTACAAAATATAAAAAATATTGCCATCTTATAGAAAAATAATTTTGCCCCCGATCTGAATTATGAGAAATGCCATGCTACTTTATAAATCTGTCACTATTTTAATTTATAAATTTACCATGAGTATGACCAAAACAAAAAGAATGTCGTGTGATCTAATTTTTTTTGTGATACTAAACTAAAACTGCCTTTTCTATATAAGCCCCAATTAGATTCTATATTTTTTGTTTTCAAAAACATAAAAAGTAGCACATAGGAATTGCCATGGTAAAAAATTGCCATGCCATAAAAACTAAAACAGCCATCCTATTAATAATAATTATGTCATCATCTTAATAATAAAAATGCCATCCTCTTAAAAAGAACATTCCATGTTATTGAATATTAAAATGCCATGCTCACAATAATAAAAATGTCATCCTCTTAAAAACAAATTTTCCATTTTATTGACTATTAAAATGCCATGCTCTTAATAAAACTGATAACCTCTTGTCAATAAAAATGCCATGTGATTAATTATTAAAATGCCATTCTCTTAATAATAAAACTAACATCCTCTTATTAATGGAATGACATGCTCTTAATAATGAAACTAACACCCTCTTATTAGTAAAAATCCCATGTTATTAATTATTAAAATTCCATGCTATTAATAATAAAAATGTCATGTGAGAAATTGAAAATGTCATGTTTTGAAGACAAAAAAATGAGATGGTTTTAACGGAAGAATAAATTGCCATCCTAACTATAATAAAAATGCACATGGCAAGTTTAGAAAAAAGTCCCCACTTAAAAAAGGGATTTGTGTTCATTCAAAAAAATAGAAATTTTTGGACTTTTTCAAATGAAAAATAAATTTAGAAACAAATTAACTCAAATAAATAAAAGTTGGTTGAGCAGAAATATTCACAATACCCTCCTTTTGTGGA
Source organism: Triticum dicoccoides (assembly GCF_002162155.2). NCBI lineage: Eukaryota > Viridiplantae > Streptophyta > Magnoliopsida > Poales > Poaceae > Triticum > Triticum dicoccoides. The sequence goes on from NC_041389.1 coordinate 519,363,995, forward strand.
AATAAAAAAGGGGTGTTCCCTAGGAGAGATGGTATAGCAAACGAGTCGAGAGAGCTGACCTAGCACCCGATCAAGTGTCGCCAGAATCGGACGGTTGGAAGGGTGTTTGCCAAGATTGGTCGCCAAATAACAATGCCCAAAAGGAAAATCATTTGCTCCTTGACATTTGTTTTGTCATATTGATTTCTTGCTACATATTCACTTGATGCTGCTTAGGAACTCTTCCCGAGCCCATCCAAACTCTTCCCGATTCGAACACGAGTGTTTGTGTTCGCGTTCGGTTGTGCTACTCCCCGACCCGAGCCACAAGTTGGCCCGAGCCCAATAATCCTAGACGTACGGGTTCTTACAGGCATTTACAGGGCCTTTCCTTAAATCTCTTCGGCCCCCCCCTGATTTCTACCCAGGGTGATCCCGTATCACTCTCCTTCTATCCAATTTTGTTAAGCCAACTCAGCATGTAGTTAAACTTTTCCCGTAATTTCATGTACGTGTAGCATTGCTCGCCCGAGCCGAAGGTGATCGATCCAGAGCCGCCGCGCACCCCTAATTCCGAAGGAGAAGAAAGGACGGAGAGGGGAACCCTAGGAGATGAATGGGGAGATGGCGGCTGATTACCCACAAGTATTGGGGATCTATCGTAGTCCTTTCGATAAGTAAGAGTGTCGAACCCAACGAGGAGCAGAAGGAAATGATAAGCGGTTTTCAGTAGGGTATTCTCTGCAAGCACTGAAATTATAGGTAACAGATAGTTTTGTGATAAGATAATATGTAACGGGTAACAAGCAATGAAGGTAAATAAGGTGCAACAAGGTGGCCCAATCCTTTTTGTAGCAAAGGACAAGCCTGAACAATTTCTTATAATGAGAAAAAAAGCTCCTGAGGACACATAGAAATTATCGTCAAGCTAGTTTCATCACACTCATATGATTCGCGTTCGGTACTTTGATAATTTGATATGTGGGTGGACCGGTGCTTGGGTACTGCCCTTACTTATGATTAACCCATATTGCAAGCATCCGCAACTACAAAAGAAGTATTAAGGTAAACATAACCATAGCATGAAACATATGGATCCAAATAAACCCCTAATGAAGCAACACATATGTTGGGGAACGTAGTAATTTCAAAAAATTTCCTACGTACACGCAAGATCATGGTGATGGCATAGCAACGAGAGGGGAGAGTGTCCGTCCACGTACCCTCGTAGACCGTAAGTGGAAGCATTATGACAACACGGTTGATGTAGTCGTACGTCTTCACGATCTGACCGATCCAAGCACCGAACGTACGGCACCTCCGAGTTCAGCACACGTTCAGCTCGATGACGATCCCCGGGCTTCGATCCAGCAAAGCTTCGGGGGTGAGTTCCGTCAGCACGACGGCGTGGTGACGATGATGATGCTCTACCGGCGCAGGGCTTTGCCTAAACTCCGCGATGATATGACCGAGGTGGAATATGGTGGAGGAGGGCACCGCACACGGCTAAGGAACGATCCGTAGATCAATTTGTGTGTTATGGGGTGCCCCCCTGCCCCCGTATATAAAGGAGGGAGGGGGAGGTGCTGCCGGCCCCCTTGGGGTGCGCCTGGAGGAGTCCTACTCCCACCGGGAGTAGGACTCCCCCCTCTTGCCTTGGTGGAGAAGGAAAGGGGGGAGGGGAAAGAGGAAAGGGGGGCGCCCCCCCCCCCTTCCTTGTCCTATTCGGACTAGGGGGGGAGGGGGCGCGCGGCCTACCCTGGCCGGCCCTCCTCTTCTCCCTCATGGCCCACTAAGGCCCATTAACCCCCGGGAGGGTTCCGGTAACCCCCCGGTGTTCTGGTAAAATCCCGATTTCACCCGGAACCTTTCCGATGTCCAAACATAGGCTTCCAATATATCAATCTTTATGTCTCGACCATTTCAAGACTCCTCGTCATGTCCGTGATCACATCCGGTACTCCGAACAAACTTCGGTACATCAAAACTTATAAACTCATAATAAATCTGTCATCGTAACGTTAAGCGTGCGGACCCTACGGGTTCGAGAACTATGTAGACATGACCTAGAACCATTCTCGGTCAATAACCAATAGCGGGACCTGGATGCCCATATTGGTTCCTACATATTCTACGAAGATCTTTATCGGTCAAACCGCATAACAATATACGTTGTTCCCTTTGTCATCGGTATGTTACTTGCCCGAGATTTGATCGTCGGTATCCAATACCTAGTTCAATCTCGTTACCGGCAAGTCTCTTTACTCGTTCCGTAATGCATCATCCGTAACCAACTCATTTGGTCACATTGCTTGCAAGGCTTATAATGATGTGCATTACCGAGAGGGCCCAGAGATACCTCTCCGACAATCGGAGTGACAAAACCTAATCTCGAAATACGCCAACTCAACATGTACCTTCGGAGACACCTGTAGTACTCCTTTATAATCACCCAGTTACGTTGTGACGTTTGGTAGTACCCAAAGTGTTCCTCCGGTAAACGGGAGTTGCATATTTCTCATAGTTACAGGAACATGTATAAGTCATGAAGAAAGCAATAGCAGTATACTAAACGATCAAGTGCTAAGCTAACGGAATGGGTCAAGTCAATCACATCATTCTCCTAATGATGTGATCCCATTAATCAAATGACAACTCTTTTGTCCATGGTTAGGAAACATAACCATCTTTGATAAACGAGCTAGTCAAGTAGAGGCATACTAGTGACACTATGTTTGTCTATGTATCCACACATGTATTATGTTTCCGGTTAATACAATTCTAGCATGAATAATAAACATTTATCATGATATAAGGAAATAAATAATAACTTTATTATTGCCTCTAGGGCATATTTCCTTCAGTCTCCCACTTGCACTAGAGTCAATAATCTAGTTCACATCGCCATGTGATTTAGCACCAATATTCACATCTGTATGTGATTAATACCCATAGTTCACATCGTCATGTGATCAACACCCAAAGGGTTTACTAGAGTCAATAATCTAGTTCACATTGCTATGTGATTAACACCCAAAGAGTACTAAGGTATGATCATGTTTTGCTTGTGAGAGAAGCTTAGTCAATGGGCCTGTCATATTCAGAGGCGTATGTATTTCGCAAATATTCTATGTCCACAATGCTCTCCACGGAGCTACTCTAGCTAATTGCTCCCACTTTCAATATGTATCCAAATTGAGACTTAGAGTCATCTGGATTGGTGTAAAAGCTTGCATCATTGTAACTTTTACGACGGGCTCTTTTATCACCTCCATAATCGAGAAACATCTCCTTAGTCCTCACTAAGGATATTCTTGACCCATGTCCAGTGATCTACTTATTAGATCAAAATTGTATTCCTTTGCCAAACACAGAGCAAGGTATACAATAGGTCTGGTTCACAGCATAACATACTTTATAGAACCTATGACTGAGGCATAGGGAATGTCTTTTCATTCTCTTTCTATTTTCTGCAATGGTCGGGTCTTCAGTCTTACTCAACTTCACACCTTGTAACACAGGCAAGAACTCCTTCTTTGACTGTTCCATTTTGAACTATTTCAAAAATTTATCAAGGTATGTACTCATTGAAAAATCTTCTCAAGCGTCTTGATCTATCTATATAGATCTTGATGCTCAATGTGTAAGCAGCTTCACCGAGGTCTTGCTTTGAAAAACTCTTATTCAAGTATCCTTTCATGCTATCCAGAATTTCCATATCATTTCCAATTAACAATATGTCATCCACATATAATATTAGAAATGCTACAGATCTCCCACTCACTTTCTTGTAGATACAGACTTCTTCAAAAGTCTGTATAAAACCATATGCTTTGATCAACTCATCAAAGCGTATATTCCAACTCCGAGATGCTTGCACCAGTCCATTGATGGATCGTTGGAGCTTGCACATTTTGTTAGTACCTTTAGGATTAACAAAACCTTCTGGTTGCATCATATACAACTCTTCTTTAATAAATCCATTAAAGAATGTAGTTTTGACATCCATTTGCCAGATTTCATAACATGTGACAATTGCTAACATGATTCGGACAGACTTAAGCATCGCTACAGTTGAGAAAATCTCATTGTAGTCAACACCTTGAACTTGTCAAAAACCTTTTTGTGATAAGTCGAGCTTTGTAGATAGTAACACTACTATCAGTGTCCGTCTTCCTCTTGAAGATCCATTTATTTAACATGGCTTGTTGATCATCGAGCAAGTCAATCAAAGTCCATAATTTGTTCTCATACATGGATCCTATCTCAGATTTCATGGCCCCAAGCCATTTCGCGGAATCTGGGCTCATCATCGCTTCCTCATAGTTCGTAGGTTCATCATGGTCTAGTACCATGACTTCTAGAACAGGATTACCGTACCACTTTGGTGCGGATCTTACTCTGTAAGACCTACGAGGTTCTGTAGTAACTTAATCTAAAGTTTCATGATCATCATCATTAACTTCCTCACTAATTGGTGTAGTAGTCGCAGGAACAGATTTCTGTGATGAACTAATTTCCAATAAGGGAGCAGGTACAGTTACCTCATCAAGTTCTACTTTCCTCCCACTCACTTCTTTCGAGAGAAACTTCTTCTCTAGAAAGGATCCATTCTTGGCAACGAATGTTTTGCCTTCGGATCTGTGATAGAAGGTGTACCCAACAGTTTCCTTTGGGTATTCTATGAAGACACACTTCTCCGATTTGGGTTCGAGCTTATCAAGTTGAAAACCTTTTTCATATAAACATCGCAACTCCAAACTTTAAGAAACGACAGCTTAGGTTTACTGCTAAACCATAGTTCATACGGTGTCGTCTCAACGGATTTAGATGGTGCCCTATTAAACGTGAATGCAGCTGTCTCTAATGCATAACCCCAAAACGATAGTGGTAAACTGATAAGAGATATCATAGATCGCACCATATCTAGTAAAGTACGATTACGACTTTCGGACACACCATTACATTGTGGTGTTCCAGGTGGCGTGAGTTTGTGAAACTATTCCACATTGTTTTAATTGAAGACCAAACTCGTAACTCAAATATTCGTCTCCGCGATCAGATCGCAGCAACTTTATTTTCTTGTTACGATGATTTTTCCACTTCACTCTGAAATTCTTTGAACCTTTCAACTATTTAAGACTTATGTTTTATCAAGTAGATATACCCATATCTGCTCAAATCATCTTGTGAAGGTCAGAAAATAACGATACTTGCCACGAGCATCAACACTCATTGGATCACATACATCGGTATGTATTATTTCCAACAAGTCAGTAGCTCGTTCCATTGTTCCGAAGAACGGAGTTTTAGTCAACTTGCCCAAAAGGCACGGTTCGCAAGTATCAAATGATCATAACCAAGTGATTCCGAAAATCCATCTTTATGGAGTTTCGTCATGCACTTTACACCGATATGACCCAAACGGCAGTGCCACAAATAAGTTGCACTATCATTATCAACTTTGCATCTTTTGGCATCAATATTATGAATATGTGTATCACTACGACCGAGATCCAACAAACTATTTTCATTGGGTGTATGACCATCAAAGGTTTTATTCATTTAAATAGAACAATAATTATTCTCTGATCTTAAATGAATAACCGTATTGCAATAAACATGATCAAATCATATTTATGCTCAACGCAAACACCAAATAATATTTATTTAGGTTCAACACTAATCTCGAAAGTATAGGGAGTGTGCGATGATGATCATATCAATCTTGGAACCACTTCCAACATACATCGTCACTTCACCCTCAACTAGTTTCTGTTTATTCTGTAACTCCTGTTTCGAGTTACTAATCTTAGCAACCGAACAAGTATCAAATACTCAGGGGTTACTATAAACACTAGTAAGGTACACATCAATAACATGTATATCAAATATACCCTTGTTCACTTTGCCATCCTTCTTATCCACCAAATATTCAAGGCATTTCCGCTTCTAGTGACCATTTCCTTTGTAGTGTAAGCACTCAGTTTCAGGCTTTGGTTCAGCTTTGGGCTTCTTCATGGGAGTGACAACTTGCTTGTCATTCTACTTGAAGTTCCCCTTTCTTTCCCTTTGCCCTTTTTCTTGAAACTAGTGGTCTTGTCAATCATCAACACTTGATGCTCTTTCTTGATTTCTACCTTCGTCGATTTCAGCATCACGAAGAGCTCGGGAATCGTTTTCATCATCCCTTGCATTATAGTTCATCACGAAGTTCTACTAACTTGGTGGTGGTGACTAGAGAATTCTGTCAATCACTATCTTATCTGGAAGATTAACTCCCACTTGATTCAAGTGATTGTAGTACCCAAACAATCTGAGCACATGCTCACTAGTTGAGCGATTCTCCTCCATCTTTTAGCTATAGAACTTGTTGGAGACTTCATATCTCTCAACTCGGGTATTTGCTTGAAATATTAACTTCAACTCCTGGAACATCTCATATGGTCCATGACGTTCAAAACGTTTTTGAAGTCCCGATTCTAAGCCATAAAGCATGGTGCACAGAACTATCAAGTAGTCATCATATTGAGCTAGCCAAACATTCATAACGTCTGCATCTGCTCCTGCAATAGGTCTATCACCTAGCGGTGCATTAAGGACATAATTCTTCTGTGCAGCAATGAGGGTAAACCTCAGATCACGGACCAAGTCCGCATCATTGCTACTAACATTTTTCAACATAGTTTTCTCTAGGAACACATATAAAAACATAGGGAAGCAAAAACATAGGGAAGCAACAACGCGAGCTATTGATCTATAACACAATTTGCAAAATACTACCATGACTAAGTTCATGATAAATTCAAGTTCAATTAATCATATTACTTAAGAACTCCCACTTAGACAGACATCTCTCTAGTCATCTAAGTGATCACGTTATCCAAATCAACTAAACCATGTCTGATCATCATGTGAGATGGAGTAGTTTCAATGGTGAACATCATTATGTTGATCATATCTACTATATGATTCACGCTCGACCTTTCGGTCTCCGTGTTCCGAGGCCATATCTGTATATGCTAGGCTCGTCAAGTATGACCTGAGTATTCCGCTGTGCAACTGTTTTGCACCCGTTGTATTTGAACGTAGAGCCTATCACACCCGATCATCACGTGGTGTCTCAGCACGAAGAACTTTCACAACGGTGCATACTCAGGGAGAACACTTCTTGATTATTAAGTGAGAGATCATCTTAAAATGCTACCGTCAATCAAAGCAAGATAAGATGCATAAAGGATAAACATCACATGCAATCAATATAAGTGATATGATATGGCCATCATCATCTTGTGCTTGTGATCTCCATCTCCGAAGCACCGTCGTGATCACCATCGTCACCGGCGCGACACCTTGATCTCCATCGTAGCATCGTTGTCGTTACGCCATCTATTGCTTCTACGACTATCGCTACCGCTTAGTGATAAAGTAAAGCAATTACAGGGCATTTGCATTTCATACAATAAAGCGACAACCATATGGCTCCTGTCAGTTGCCGATAACTTCGGTTACAAAACATGATCATCTCATACAATAAAATATAGCATCACGTCTTGACCATATCACATCACAACATGCCCTGCAAAAACAAGTTAGACGTCCTCTACTTTGTTGTTGCAAATTTTACGTGGCTGCTACGGGCTTAGCAAGAACCGTTCTTACCTACGCATCAAAACCACAACGATAGTTTGTCAAGTTGGTGCTGTTTTAACCTTCGCAAGGACCGAGCGTAGCCACACTCGGTTCAACTAAAGTGAGAGAGACAGACACCCGTCGGTCACCTTTAAGCAACGAGTGCTCGTAGCGGTGAAACCAATCTCGCGTAAGCGTACGCGTAATGTCGGTCCGGGCCACTTCATCTCACAATGCCGCTGAACCAAAGTATGACATGCTGGTAAGCAGTATGACTTATATCGCCCACAACTCACTTGTGTTCTACTCGTGCATATAACATCAACGCATAAAACCTGGCTCGGATACCACTGTTGGGGAACGTAGTAATTTCAAAAAATTTCCTACGTACACGCAAGATCATGGTGATGGCATAGCAACGAGAGGGGAGAGTGTCCGTCCATGTACCCTCGTAGACCGTAAGCGGAAGCGTTATGACAACGCGGTTGATGTAGTCGTACGTCTTCACGATCCGACCGATCCAAGCACCGAACGTATGGCACCTCCGAGTTCAGCACACGTTCATCTCGATGACGATCCCCGGGCTCCGATCCAGCAAAGCTTCGGGGATGAGTTCCGTCAGCACGACGGCGTGGTGACGATGATGATGCTCTACCGGCGCAGGGCTTCGCCTAAACTCCGCGACGATATGACCGAGGTGGAATATGGTGGAGGGGGGCACCGCACACGGCTATTGAACGATCCGTAGATCAACTTGTGTGTTATGGGGTGCCCCCTGCCCCCGTATATAAAGGAGGGAGGGGGAGGTGCTGCCGGCCCCCTTGGGGTGCGCCTGGAGGAGTCCTACTCCCACCGGGAGTAGGACTCCCCCCTCTTGCCTTGGTGGAGAAGGAAAGGGGGGAGGGGAAAGAGGAAAGGGGGGCGCCGCCCCCCCCCTTCCTTGTCCTATTCGGACTAGGGGGGAGGGGGCGCGCGGCCTGCCCTCCTCTTCTCCCTCATGGCCCACTAAGGCCCATTAACCCCCGGGAGGGTTCCGGTAACCCCCCGGTGTTCCGGTAAAATCCCGATTTCACCCGGAACCTTTCCGATGTCCAAACATAGGCTTCCAATATATCAATCTTTATGTCTCGACCATTTCGAGACTCCTCGTCATGTCCGTGATCACATATGGGACTCCGAACAAACTTCGGTACATCAAAACTTATAAACTCATAATAAAACTGTCATCGTAACATTAAGCGTGCGGACCGTACGGGTTCGAGAACTATGTAGACATGACCTAGAACCATTCTCGGTCAATAACCAATAGCGGGACCTGGATGCCCATATTGGTTCCTACATATTCTACGAAGATCTTTATCGGTCAAACCGCATAACAATATACGTTGTTCCCTTTGTCATCGGTATGTTACTTGCCCGAGATTTGATCGTCGGTATCCAATACCTAGTTCAATCTCGTTACCGGCAAGTCTCTTTACTCGTTCCGTAATGCATCATCCCGTAACCAACTCATTTGGTCACATTGCTTGCAAGGCTTATAATGATGTGCATTACCGAGAGGGCCCAGAGATACCTCTCCGACAATCGGAGTGACAAAACCTAATCTCGAAATACGCCAACTCAACATGTACCTTCGGAGACACCTGTAGTACTCCTTTATAATCACCCAGTTACGTTGTGACGTTTGGTAGTACCCAAAGTGTTCCTCCGGTAAACGGGAGTTGCATATTTCTCATAGTTACAGGAACATGTATAAGTCATGAAGAAAGCAATAGCAGTATACTAAACGATCAAGTGCTAAGCTAACGGAATGGGTCAAGTCAATCACATCATTCTCCTAATGATGTGATCCCGTTAATCAAATGATAACTCTTTTGTCCATGGTTAGGAAACATAACCATCTTTGATAAACGAGCTAGTCAAGTAGAGGCATACTAGTGACACTATGTTTGTCTATGTATTCACACATGTATTATGTTTCCGGTTAATAAGGAAATAAATAATAACTTTATTATTGCCTCTAGGGCATATTTCCTTCAACATAAACTAGGGTTTAAACTTCTGTTACTCTAGCAACCCATCATCTACTTATTACTTCCCAATGACTTCCTCTAGGCCCAAATAATGGTGAAGTATCATGTAGTCGACATTCACATAACACCAGTAGAGAAGAGACAACATACATCTCATCAAAATATTGAACAAATACCAAATTCACATGACTACTAATAGCAAGACTTCACCCATGTCCTCAGGAACAAATGGAACTACTCACAAAGCATATTCATGTTCATAATCAGAGGAGTATTAATATGCATAAAGGATCTGAAGATATGATCTTCCACCAAGTAAACCAATTAGCATCAACTACAAGGAGTAATCAACAGTACTAGCAACCCACAGGTACCAATTTGTGGTTTTGATACAAGATTGGATACAAGAGATGAACTAGGGTTTGGAGAGGAGATGGTGCTGGTGAAGATGTTGATGGAGATTGACCCCCTCCCGATGAGAGGATCATTGGTGATGACGATCACTAGTGCAGAACTGGGCAATAGCACCGGTTCGTAAGGCCCTTTAGTGCCGGTTCCATAACCGGCACTAAAGTGTGGGCACTAAAGGCCCCCCCCTTTAGTACCGGTTCAGCATGAACCGGTGCTAAAGGGAAACCACGTGGCACGAGCCAGCTCCAGGGGCCTGGAGCCCTTTAGTACCGGTTGGTAAGACCAACCGGTACTATAAGGTTTGGGGGGTTTTAGTTTTATGATTTCTTTTTCATTTAATTTTGTGTTTCCATTTTAGTTCTTTTTTCGTTTGCTGGTATTTTACGATACTACACATTGTACACGTTAT
>NC_041389.1:519374724-519380078 GCF_002162155.2 Triticum dicoccoides
GTAGAACCAATCATGCATATATATATCATCAATGTCTCACAAACCATCATATTAATTAATTCACACATACACACATGTATAGCTATATACAATTTCTCCTACATATGCATGTTGCCTTCGGAGCCAGTGGCATTATAGCCTAATTGGTGCCTTCGGAGCACAATGACAATTGGAAGTGGTTTTCATGGGGGCGGTAGCGGGTAATAGTATTCTCCCTTCGGATTTATGACCTGGTCGAGCAAAAATCCCGCTATTTCCTCTTGAAGTGCTTCTACGCGCTCCGTTTCTAGGAGCTTCGCCCGCACCTCTCTGAACTATTAAGAAGGAGATCAATATGCATGTGTATTAGTTGTGTGACTAGATATCGATAATGGTGTAAAAATTGTGAATAGTGTTTTGACAAGCGTACCCATTCCTGTCTTTGAGATCTGCTCCTTTCGGACGCCATCATGTGAATGTTCTCGCAAACGCAGAATGCACACAGATCAGTCCCCTGCGCCTGCTTCAGGGCCTTTACGAGAATGGAATTTGATCAGATAATAATTAATCAAGCATGATAATTAAAGAGATGGCAGCTAGCTAGCTAGCTAGTACTACTTAATTACTTACCTTGGGTCTTCCCCATTTAAGCTTTTCTTTCCATTCGACGTCCGTGACCCTGATGAACCTTGCCCAAGCCCTGCCCGCCGACAAATAAAATGAATAAAGGGGTTATTAAATAGTTCATATCATGAAATGACGAACTAAATAGGCCGAGATATATAGTTAATAATGATTGAAATTACCTATTGACTATCCCAAACAAGATGTTATAGTCAGTTTTTTCTTTGAGTAGTGAGTCCAGTATTTCAACTGTTCCGGCGTCAACTTTAATGATACACAAGACCCAGTGATATCTGCATGCACACACGTTTGCATGTCTTAATTAAGCGGGCATATGTAAGCAAAAACATGTAGCTAGCTAGTAGGCAAAAACAGAGAATTTGTAGTACAAGATAGTGTGACTCACTGGAAGTTGTAAGGAAGTAGTATATCTTCATTGTATTTGAGGCGCTTCAAGAACTCTAGCATGCTGTCCTCTACGGCCTTTTGATGACGTTCATCTATTTTCCATGTGTATTCATTAACGGTGTTTGGGTCAATGAACCCAATGCCATAGCGTCCACCTTTTCTCATTTCATACATCTTCATCCTGCATATAATACCACAGAAAAGAATATAGTGAGGATAATTACAGGTAATGATTGATCAAAAGGATCACTACAGCTAGCTTGAGACTTAAATTACAGAAAGAAATCACTTACAGACAATAGCAACTGACGATAGATTTGTCGAGTGCGTCTTGATTGTATAACTGAAACAGTTCAGAATACTCAACGGACACAGCTTTCTCATGGTAGTAATGATCCTCCTTGACATTCACCATGAGGGACAATCGATCGGAAATATTGGTAATGTTCATGTACCATTGATGCAATTCATACATTCTCGTTGGGAGGTTCTTGACCTTGTCTGGCTCGACCAAAGGTTGGCCCCGGACATATTTCCGTTTTATTTCATCCTCTCTAAGCATAGGCATGGGCTCGATCTCGAGGAGTTATCCAACAGTGATTTTGAGAACTTCAGCCTGCATTATATGCTCCTCCGTTATTACCACATTGCCCACCTCAGGAACGTAAACTGTTTGCCCACAATAATATTGGGCGCACGTACTGTCACGTGTTGTTGGCACAACAAGCGAGGGGACCGATTGCGCCGCCTGTTCTCCCAGCCGGGGAATGGTTTTCCCGCATTTTTTGACAGCTGCTTCTTGTTTGCTCGATCCCGAGCTCGCCTCCTTACGTACACGTGCTTGATTTAACTTCCTGATGTGGAGCTCATAGTCTGTGTCAACAGGCTTGGGAGCTGGTGGTTGAGCCATACGAATGAAGTGGTCAATCGTTTCCCCAGGCACTTTCTCCCTTGGCGGCGTTGGCGGTTTTGGTGCAAAATGGGCTTCCACCTCGGACTTCGATATGACTGCGATTTCCTCCTCGGACCTGTCATAAGCCCTCTGCGGAAGAGGCGTGAGGCTTGGACCATATTTATATCGCTTGCCTTCGCCTGTACTTCCTGTACTACCTCGACTCGTACCGCTACGCACCATAGCTGCGGGGTGTCTCTTCTGTGATTGCTGAGGCGGCGGAGACGGCTGACGGGGCTGAGTTGGACGAGGAGGAGTGGCCGCCTGAAGCTGTGCCAGACTTGGAGGAGGAGTGGCCTGAGGTTGTGCCGGACTTGGAGGAGGAGTGGATGTCTGACGCTGTGGCGGACTTGGAGGAGGAGGAGTGGCCTGACACTTTGCCGGACTTGGAGGAGGAGTGGCCTGACACTTTGCCGGACTTGGTGGACTTGCAGGAGCGGGAGACTGCTGACTCGGTGGCGGACTTCGACGAGGAGTCGGCTAACGCGGTATCGGTGGCCTTCGAAAGATGATGCAATCCTTTTTCCATAGGATGATACGATGTTTGGCGTCTCCGAGAAAGCGCTCGTCGTCACCTCCAGGATAGTCAAGCTCTAGCTCCGAATATGGGTCCACCACCTCATCAACCAAGACACGAGCATAGCCCGCTGGAATCGGGTTGCAATGGAAGGTTGCCTCGGGGGGATTTGTAAAAGCAACGGCGTCCGCCACCTTCATGGATATGTTCTTCATTTTGACGTGTAGCTCGCAGCTAGTGTTCTTCATGATGTCATCCACGGGGTATCTACCCAGCATTGTGTCGTCCGGGCGGAACCCACGCTGCTTCTCGACATGGATGGGGCGGTGCTATCCAATGCTGGATCATTCGCTAGCTGCTGCAGCTGCTGAGACCCCCTTTGCTAGGTAAGTGAGTCGATCTGCTCCTGCTGCCGCTGGAATTTGACTACCAATTCCGCTTGACTTGCTTCTAGGCCTTGAAGGCGTTCATAGTCCCGCTTCCTCTGCTCCTCCTCCATCTTCCTCTTCTTCTCCTCCGCAATCTTCTTTCTCGCACGGGTTCTGTAGTCGGTGTTCCAGTCTGAGAACCCCTCATACCACGGAATAGCGCCCTTGCCTCGTGTTCTTCCTGGGTGTTCAGGATTTCCCAGGGCACGCGTAAGCTCGACGTTCTCTCTGTTGGGCTGGAACACCCCCGATCGTGCCTCTTCTATTGCAACAAGTATCGCATCGTCGGCTCCCTTCAGACTTGCCCTCGTCGAAACATTGCCTGTCTTCGGGTCCAACTCCCCCCATGCGCATAGAACCAAGTCCTGACCCTGGGGGGCCAGCTCTTAGTAACCGGAGTGGCACCTGCATCCTCCATCTCTTTCTCAGACTTATCCCACTTAGGCATTGCCACCGCATAGCCACCTGGCCCCAGCTTATGGAACTTATCCTTTTTTTGGCATTCTTCTTGTTTATTCTCGACCGTTCCTTAGCTAATTCCGAATCCTTGAATTTCACGAAATCGTCCCAATGAGCACGTTGGTTCTCTAGTGTTCGCTCGAATACTGGAGTCTTCCTTCCTCCCTTGACGTACTTGTCCCATTCACGATTCTTGTGGTTCTTGAATGCAACCGCCATCTTCCTAAGAGCAGCGTCCTTGACTTTCTGCACATCTGCTTCTGTGAAATGATTTGGTAGGGTGAAATGTTCCATGAGAGTATCCCAAAGCAGATCTTTTTGATTCTTGTCGACAAAAGTAACATCTGGACGTGGAGCAGCGTCCTCTTTGCCTTTTTTTCTTTTGTCTTTTGCTGGCTCTCTCCATTCTTCTTAGGCGCTAATGGTTCGCCATTAGGTCTGACTGCCTCGATATTGTACTTTACGCCCTCCTTCAACTTTTTGTTCGGGCCTCGTTTCGTCCTTTTGCCTGAAGATTTGCTCGATCCGGATGGCTGAAAGAACAAAGATCGATTCGTTAATATATCTTCAAGTCATTTAAAACATGTGATGATCACCAGATACCTGCTTATATAAATATATATACCTCGCCGGTCTTTGTTGTTTCAGGATCAACATGTTCTTCGTCATCGTCATAATCGTAGTTCATGACTTCATCAATTCGGTCGTCGCGATCGAATATCATATCACCCTCTCCGGTGTTGTTTAGAAATTCAGAGCCGTCATAATCTTCTTCATTCTGATCATCATCTGGCCCGCGTATCATATTGAACATGGTCTGTTCTCCCTCTCTGTCGGTATTGTCTGCCATATCTTTTATTTAACTAATTCAAAAGAAATACAAAACAATTTAGTATTCAAATTACATCGTCTCGAATAATAGATATAATCTCGAATACTTCGTCTAGAATAATAGATATAATCTCGAATACATCGTCTCGAATAATATATAATATTGAATAGTACATCACTGGCTAGCTAATTAAAGATCGAATACTACAGAAGAATCTAGGACACTCGCGGTTCCTGCGGCGCGGGCGGTGGACACCCAATGAAAAGGAACCCTCACAGGATCATAGCTGAAGTGAGATCCCCGAAGATACTGCCAGGTATTGGAGAACCTGCCTCCCTCTAACGCAACCATGTAGCGATGGACGTGCTCGTCCTCCTCCCTGACACGGCGACGTACCACCTCCGGCGGGGCCGGGTCCCTCCGCACCGAAACTGGCCCACGCGAACGCCACCAAACGAGATCAGGGTCGACGACGGGACCCGGGGCCGGGTTCCTCATCAAGTGGAGCGCCCCTCCAGGCAGCACCTCCCAGTGCCAGCCCGGCGGAGCTCAGTCCCGGAGATGGGTCGGCTGGACGTCGTCGCGGACGGGTCGACGGCGAGGATGCGGGCCGGGCATCGTCGAGAACAAATACTAGCTATATGCCCGCAAAAAGTAATAGTTTTTTAATGATTGGATTTTGATAACTAAAATTTCTAACATTTTTACAATTTCAAAAATCTATATACTATTTCATACTAATTAAGCATCTAACACTAAAAACAGAAAACACAACTTCTATACATCCATTAAAAAACTGAAAAACAACATTATATAAAAAATTTCCATACTAATTAAACACTAATTATATCCATCTAACATGCATTCATACATATATAATAGTGAAAAAATAATAATCTAAATAATCTAAACTAATTAAACATACAAAATACGTATATACTAATTAAACACTAAATAATCTAAACTAATTAAACATACAAAATACATATGTACGTGTGTGTGTGTGTGTGTGTGTTCATGCATGCTTGTGTGTGTGTGTATGGGCTCGGGGAGGGGCGGCGCCCATGGTGTCCGCCGGGGGCGAGGGAGAGGGGTTAGAGGGGGAGAGCTCACAGCGGGCGACGGCGACGGCGAGGCGACGGCCGGGGCGGCGAC
>NC_041389.1:519380521-519413701 GCF_002162155.2 Triticum dicoccoides
CGACGGGGACGGGGATGGCGCGACGGGGACGGGCCCGGGGCGGCGACGGAGACGAGGGTGGCGATGGGGACGGGGGCGGCAACGGGGACGGGGGCGGCGACGGAGATGAGCGGCGACGGAGACGATCGAGGGCGGCGGCGACGGCGACGGAGACGGAAACAGAGGAACAAACAGAGAGGGAAACTGAAATTTTCGTAGCTGTTGTATATATAGAAGGCACCTTTAGTACCGGTTGGTGGGTACTAAAGGCCTGTTTTGGCCAGGCCAAGCGGTGGGAAGCGACCCCCTTTAGTACCGGGTGGTGGCACAAACTGGTACTAAAGGCCCCCCCCTTTAGTACCGGTTTGTGCCACGACCCGGTACTAAAGGGGTCGCTGCCACCCCAAAGTTTAGTCCCACCTCGCCGGGCAAAGGGTAGCCGCACTGGTTTATAAACCCAGCCACGGCTACCACTTCGAACTCCTCTATATAGCGAGCAGGCTTGTGGGCCTAAACTCTGCGCGCTGCCCTGTGAGTCTGCTGGGCCTTTAAGACCTGTAATTACACACCTGTGGCCTATCAGGCCCACAGGGCAGCGCCCCAATTTTTTTATAGTTTTTTTCTTTTCTGCTTTATTTTCTTCTATTTATTTTTGCGTAGTTTTTTGTATAGTTTTTTCTTTTCTGTTATATCTATTTTCTTCTATTTATTTGTGAGTAGTTTTTCATCTAGTTTGCCAAAATTCAACATTTTCAGAGTTCATTTTGTAGTGATTTTCAATTTCACGGTCATTTTGTAAACGATTGAAAAATAGAAAATATAATTTTTTTCTTTTCTGCTTTATTTTTTCTTCTATTTATTTCTGAGTAGTTTTTTCTTTTCTGCTATATTTATTTTCTTCTATTTATTTTTGAGTAGTTTTTTTATATAGTTTTTTTCTTTTCAGCTATAGTTTTTTTTCTTTTCTGCTATTTTTTCTGTTAGTGCCCGTAGTTTTCAAATTTGAATAGTTTAAATTTTGAATTATTTGAAATTAGTGTGAATTTGTTTGCACATAAAATTTCTTCGCGTTTCAAATGCCAAAACACATAACTACCCTAACTATTACAGAGATTCCCCTCTCGGTGCGAAACACAGAAGAAAGTGATGATAGCTAGTGAAGCCGATCACATCCCAGATCTTTGGGTGTGAAACTTTTTCTTCGCGTGTGTCCCTTTGCGCCGTAACCATGGAAAATCTTCATCATTTAACGGGATGCTCGGGTCAATATTCACTGTGAATGGAGCAATTTCATCAAACTTTTCATAATCTTCTGACTTGTCTGTCTTGTCATCCACTCCCACGATGTTTCTTTTTCCAGAAAGAACTATGTGCCGCTTTGGCTCATCGTACGATGCATTCGCTTCCTTATCTTTTCTTTTTCTTGGGTTGGTAGACATGTCCTTCACATAGAAAACCTGTGCCACATCATTGTCTAGGACGAATGGTTCGTCTACATACGCAAGATTGTTAAGATCCACTGTTGTCATTCCGTACTGCGGGTCTTCCGTTACCCCGCCTCGTGTCATATTGACCCATTTTCACCGAAACAAAGGGACCTTTAAACCATGTCGATAGTCAAGTTCCCATATGTCCTGTATATAACCATAATATGTTTCCTTTCCCGTCTTGGTTTCTGCACCAAAGCGGACACCACTGTTTTGGTTGGTGCTCTTCTTATCTTGGGCGATCGTGTAAAATGTATTACCATTTATCTCGTACCCTTTGAAAGTCATTGTATTCGAAGATGGTAACTGGGACAGCAAGTACAGGTCATCTTCAATAGAGGTGTCATGCATGGTACGTGTCTGCAACCAGCTGGCGAAACTCCTGGTTTGTTCACGTGTAATCCAGTCATCAGACCGCTCCGGGTGTTTGGAGCGTAGCAAATTCTTGTGTTCATCCATATACGGAGCCACCAAGGCGGAATTCTGTAGAACTGTGTAGTGTGCTTCAGTGAGAGAATGTCCGTCCATACATATTATTTGTTCCCCTCCTAGCGTGCCTTTTCCATCCAGTCTGCTCTTATGCCGCGATTCAGGAACACCAATCGGCTTAAGGTCAGGAATAAAGTCAATACAAAACTCAATGACCTCCTCATTTTGATGGCCCTTGGAGATGCTTCCTTCTGGCCTAGCACAGTTAAGAACATATTTCTTTAAGACTCCCATGAACCTCTCAAAGGGGAACATATTGTGTAGAAATACAGGACCCAAAACGTTAATCTCTTCGCACAGGTGAACTAGGACATGTGTCATGATGTTGAAGAAGGATGGTGGGAACACCAACTCGAAACTGACAAGACATTGCACCAAATCATTCTGTAACCTTGGTATGATTTCTGGATCGATTACCTTCTGAGAGATTGCATTGAGAAATGCACATAGCTTCACAATGGCTAATCAAACGTTTTCCGGTAGAAGCCCCCTCAATGCAACCGGAAGCAGTTGTGTCATAATCACGTGGCAGTCATGAGACTTTACGTTCTGAAACTTTTTCTCTGCCATGTTTATTATTCCCTTTATATTCGACGAGAAGCCAGACGGTACCTTAATACTGAGCAGGCATTCAAAGAAGATTTCCTTCTCTTCTTTGGTAAGAGCGTAGCTTGCATGACCCTGATGTATGCCGTCTTCTCCGTGCATACGTTGCTGGTCCTCCCGTGTCTCAGGTGTATCTTTTGTCTTCCCATACACGCCCAAGAAGCCAAGCAGGGTCACGCAAAGATTCTTCGTCACGTGCATCACATCGATTGCGGAGCGGACCTCTAGGTCTTTCCAATATGGCAGGTCCCAAAATATAGATTTCTTCTTCCACATGGGTGCGCGTCCATCAGCGTCCTTTGGAACAGGTTGTCCGCCAGGACCCTTTCCAAATATCACCTTCAAATCCTTGACCATATCATGTACATCAGCACCAGTACGGTGGCGAGGCTTCGTCCGGTGATCCGCCTCACCTTTGAAATGCTTGCCTTTCTTTCTTACGGGATGCCTGCTCGGAAGAAATCGACGATGTCCCAGGTACACATTCTTCTTACAACTATTCAAATATATACTGTCGGTATTATCCAAATAGTGCGTGCATCCGTGGTATCCCTTGTTTTTCTGTCCTGAAAGGTTACTTAGAGCAGGCCAATCATTGATGGTCACGAACAGCAATGCCTTTAGGTCAAATTCTTCCTGTTTGTGCTCATCCCATGCACGTACACCTGTTTCATTCCACAGTTGTAAGAGTTCTTCAACTAATGGCCTTAGGTACACATCAATGTCGTTGCCGGGTTGTTTAGGGCCTTGGATGAGCACTGGCATCATAATGAACTTCCGCTTCATGCACAACCAAGGAGGAAGGTTATACAAACATAGAGTCACAGGACAGGTGCTATGGTTGCTGCTCTGCTCCCCAAAAGGATTAATGCCATCTGCGCTTAGACCAAACCATACGCTCCTTGCGTCATCTGCAAACTCCTTCCCGTACTTTCTTTCGATTTTTCTCCACTGCGACCCGTCAACGGGTACTCTCAACTTTCCGTCTTTCTTACGGTCTTCTCCGTGCCATCGCATCGCCTTGGCATGCTCTTTGTTTTGGAACAAACGTTTCAACCGTGGTATTATAGGAGAATACCACATCACCTTGGCAGGAATCTTCTTCCTGGGGCGCTCGCCCTCGACATCACCATGCTCATCGCGGCTGATCTTATAGCGCAATGCACCACATACCGGGCAAGCGTTCAAATCCTCGTACTCACCGCGGTAGAGGATGCAATCATTAGGGCATGCATGTATCTTCTGCACCTCTAACCCTAGAGGGCAGACAGCCTTCTTTGCTTCGTACGTACTCTCGGGCAATTCGTTGTCCTTTGGAAGCTTATCCTTTATCATTACCAGCAACTTTCCAAATCCCTTGTCAGATACACCATTCTCTGCCTTCCATCGCAGCAATTCCAGTGTGGTGCCCAGCTTTTTCTTGTCAGCTACGCAATTCGGGTACAACAATTTTTTGTGATCCTCTAACATGCGCTGCAACTTCTTCTTCTCCAAATCACTTGCGCAGTTTCTCTTTGCATCAGCAATGGCCCGACCTAGATCATCAACGGGCTCATCTGATGCCTCTTCTTCAGCTTCTTCCCGCATTGCCGGCTCAGCTTCTTCCCACATTACCGGCTCAGCTTCTTCCCCCATTGTTGTATCATCGTATTCAGGGAACCCATGGCCAGGATAGCTGTCGTCGTCCTCTTCTTCTTCATTGTCTTCCATCATAACCCCTCTTTCTCCGTGCTTGGTCCAAACATTATAGTGGGGCATGAAACCGGACTCAAACAGGTGGACGTGAATGGTTCTTGACGTAGAGTAATTGCGACCATTCTTACAGCCAGCACATGGACAAGGCATAAAACCATCCGCCCGCTTGTTTGCCTCAGCCGCAAGCAGAAAAGTATGCACGCCCTCAACGAACTGGGGAGAGCATCGGTCATCGTACATCCATTGCCGGCTCATCTTCATTACACAACACCGAATAGACCAAATTAATACAAGTTCATACAACACTTAAATGCAACAAACAAATAACTCTCTAGCTAAAGCATTTAAATGCAACAACAAATGCGATCAAGATCGCAACTAAGGTAACAATTGATCCAACAGCATAATGATACCAAGCCTCACTATCGATGGCATATTTTCTAATCTTTCTAATCTTCAAGCGCATTTTCTCCTTCTTGATCTTGTGACCATCGACGACATCGGCAACATGCAACTCCAATTCCATCTTCTCCCCCTCAATTCTTTTCAATTTTTCTTTCAAGTACTCGTTTTCTCTTTCAACTAAATTTAACCTCTCGACAATAGGGTCGGTTGGAATTTCCGGTTCACATACCTCCTAGATAAAAATATCTATGTCAACTTGATGGGCATAATTTGTCATAAACACAAAATGCAACAAATAGTTTTAAAAGAGAATATACCACATCCGAATCATAACAAGGACGAGGGCCGACGGGGACGGATATCAAAATCATGGCACTATGTATAACAAATAACGTACGGGTAAGATAATTATTATACGAGTAACTATATATCCAACTCACACAAACATCAATTTTTTATATAAAATTTCATGAACAAGAGGCTCACCACAAGGTGGTGCCGGCGACGGAACGGTGCGGGCGATCGACAGTGGTTACGATGGAGATTTAGAAGGCACTAAGTAAACCACACCTACATATGCAAACTAAGTGTTATTTTAACCTCAAATTGCATATAAATCAAATACTAGCACATATATATATTTCCTCCCAAATTACTAAACTCACAAATTAATAACTATATAAAGCATTGCAAGAGCTAATCTAGCAATGAGAGATGAAAGGACAAAGTTGCTAACCTTTGTGATCATTTGAATGGATGGGGGCCTTCAAATCTTGACAAATTTTAGGCAAAATGTTTGATGAGCTCGAGAGGAAGAGGGGAAGAACAGAGAGGAGAGAGGAAAGGGGAAGAACAGAGCGAGCTCGGGTGGACGAAGGGTTTATGTAGGACGACCTTTAGTACCGGTTCGTGCCAAGAACCGGTACTAAAGGTGCTGGAGGGGGCCCAGACTGACAACATCCTGCCATCACTCTCATTAGTACCGGTTCGTGGCACGAACCGGTGCTAAAGGTTAGCCACGAACCGGTACTAATGAGAGCGGCCCGGCTAGCCGTTGGAACCGGCACTAATGTACACATTAGTGCCGGCTCAAATACAAACTGGCACTAATGTGCTTCACGTTTGACCCTTTTTCTACTAGTGGATGGTGATGATTTCCCCCTCCCGGAGGGAAGTTTCCCCGGCAGAACAACTCTAGCGGAGCCCTAGATTGGTTCTGCCAAGGTTCCGCCTCGTGGCGGCGGAGTTTCGTCCCGTGAGCTTTCTTATGATTTTGTTATAGGGTAAAAGACCTCATATAGCAGAAGATGGGCACCGGAGGGCCACCAGGGGGCCCAGGAGACAGGGGCACGCCCCTACCCTCCTGGCCAGGGTGTGGCCCCCCTGGGGTACTTTCTTTGCTCATAATTTCTTATTAAATCCAAAAATAACTTTCGTGGAGTTGCGGGACTTTTGAAGCTGTGCAGAATATGTTTCCAATATTTGCTCCTTTTCCAGCCAGAATCCCAGTTGCCGGCATTCCCCCTCTTCATAGTAAACCTTGTAAAATAAGACATAATAGCCATAAGTATTGTCACATAACGTGTAATAACATCCCATAATGAAATAAATATTGATATGAAAGCATGATGCAAAATGGACGTACCAGCGGCCGGTGGGCTGGCAGGGACGGAGCTGGTCAGCACCGGTGGGGCGGAGGCCGGCGAAAACCCAAGGGCGACCGGCAGAGGGAAGAAGAAGGCGTTGAGGATGGCTCGCCAGAAGAAGCCCTCGTCCTACAGGAAGGACGATCGCCCAGACCGCGAGGAGTTCATGCGGGCTCTCAGGGAGGAGGATCCCATAGAGCAGAGGGAGAAGGACGAGATCCACGATTACCCTGAACTCTGGGACTGTCTCTACGCTGACCACTTCGGCTCGTTCAACGACGAAAGTGAGTGTCAGTCGAATCTGTTTTCC
Source organism: Triticum dicoccoides (assembly GCF_002162155.2). Lineage (NCBI taxonomy): Eukaryota > Viridiplantae > Streptophyta > Magnoliopsida > Poales > Poaceae > Triticum > Triticum dicoccoides. The sequence continues at coordinate 519,387,139 of NC_041389.1, forward strand.
TCTTGCACAGTTTTGCTTCGCGAGAGTCACGGTTTTGCTTTGCGAAAGGCACGATTGTGCTTTCGTGAGAGTCACGGCCGTGCCTCTCAGAAACGAAAAAAAACGTGTTCTTCTATTTTTTTCTTTCGCGAGAGTCATGGCCGTGCCTCCTCAGAAACAAAAAAAAACTCGTTCTGTTTTTTATTTCGCGAGAGTCACGGTTTTGCTTCCGCGAGAGGCATGGTTGTGCTTTCGCAAGACTCACGGTCGTGCCTCCTCGGAAACGGAAAAAATGCATTTTCTCTCTTTTTTTATTTTGCGAGAGTCATGGTTTTGCTTCCGCGAGAGGCAGGGTTGTGATTTCATCAGAGGCACGGGCGTGCCTCTTTTGAAAAGGGAAAAACCTCGTGCTCCCGGTTTGGTTTTTTTGTCTAATTTTTTTCGTCCGGTTTTCGTGAATTTTTTTCATCAAAACCTATCAACAGGGATCTAGTTTTGAAGGTCTCGACGCGAGGAATCCAACAACGAAAGCAGTTCGAGATTTGGACACACGGTTTAAGAGATAAAACATTTTGAATAAATGGATCTATGAAAAAAGGTAAAACTCCCAGGTTGCGACAAGTGACGCACATGCAGCGTGCCACTTTTCATAACCTGGGGAAGTTGGAGTGATCTTCACAAAGAGTACTCCTTAACTAGTGATTTCGTGCTTAATCGACGTTTTCGTTCGTTGGGCAACCGGGCGAACCAGCTCTGATAGGCCCATTTAGCTACCCCCGGACCTCCAGACCCAATCACTATTTTCTTTTGTACACAAAAAAAATAAAAAAATCTTCCCCTAAAAATATGTAAAAGAAAGATTTGCCATGGTGTATGTAAAATAAAGCAGTATCAAATATATTGCCATTGCCTTACAAAATATTAAAAATATTGCCATCTTATAGAAAAACAATTTTGCCCCCGATCTGAATTATGAGAAATGCCATGCTACTTTATAAATCTGTCACTATTTTAATTTATAAATTTACCATGAGTATGACCAAAACAAAAAGAATGTCGTGTGATCTAAAAAAATTGTGATACTAAACTAAAACTGCTTTTTCTATATAAGGCCCAATTAGATTCTATATTTTTTGTTTTCAAAAACATAAAAAGTAGCACGTAGGAATTGCCATAGTAAAAAATTGCCATGCTATAAAAACTAAAACAGCCATCCTATTAATAATAAATATGTCATCATCTTAATAATAAAAATGGCATCCTCTTAAAAAGAACATTCCATGTTATTGAATATTAAAATGCCATGCTCACAATAATAAAAATGTCATCCTCTTAAAAACAAATTTGCCATTTTATTGACTATTAAAATGCCATGCTCTTAATAAAACTGATATCCTCTTATCAATAAAAATGCCATGTGATTAATTATTAAAATGCCATTCTCTCAATAATAAAACTGACATCCTCTTATTAATGGAATGACATACTCTTAATAATGAAACTAACACCCTCTTATTAGTAAAAATTCCATGTTATTAATTATTAAAATTCCATGCTATTAATAATAAAAATGTCATGTGAGAAATTAAAAATGTCATTTTTTGAAGACAAAAAAATGACATGGTTTTAACGGAAGAATAAATTGCCATCCTAACTATAATAAAAATGCACATGGCAAGTTTAGAAAAAAGTCCCCACTTAAAAAAGGGATTTGTGTTCATTCAAAAAAATAGAAATTTTTGGACTTTTTCAAATGAAAAATAAAATTTAGAAACAAATTAACTCAAATAGATAAAAGTTGGGTTGAGCAGAAATATTCACAGTACCCTCCTTTTGTGGAAATAAAAAAGGGGTGTTCGCTAGGAGAGCTGGTATAGCGAACGAGTCGAGAGAGCTGACCTAGCACCCGATCAAGTGTCGCCAGAATCGGACGGCTGGAAGGGTGTTTGCCAAGATTGGTCGCCAAATAAAAATACCCAAAAGGAAAATCCTTTGCTCCTTGACATTTGTTTTGCCATATTGATTTCTTGCTACATATTCACTTGATGCTGCTTAGGAACTCTTCCCGAGCCCATCCAAACTCTTCCCGAGTCGAACACGAGTGTTTGTGTTCGCGTTCGGTTGTGCTACTCCCGACCCGAGCCACAAGCTGGCCCGAGCCCAATAATCCTAGACCTACGGGTTCTTACGGGCATTTACAGGGCCTTTCCTTAAATCTCTTCGGCCCCCTCTGATTTCTACCCTAGGTGGTCTCGCCTCACTCTTTTTCTATCCAATTCTGTTAAGCCAACTCAGCCTGTAATTAAACTTTGCCCGTAATTTCCTGTACGTGTAGCATTGCTCGCCCGAGCCGAAGGTGATCAATCCAGAGCCGCCGCGCACCCCTAATTCCGAAGGAGAAGAAATGACGGAGAGGGGAACCCTAGGAGATGAAGGGGGAGATGGCGGCCGGCGGGCTGGCGGGGACGGAGCTGGTCAGCACCGGCGGGGCGGAGGCCGGCGAAAACCCAAGGGCGACCGGCAGAGGGAAGAAGAAGGCGCTGAGGATGGCCCGCCAGAAGAAGCCCTCGTCCTACAGGAAGGACGATCGCCCAGACCGCGAGGAGTTCATGCGGGCTCTCAGGGAGGAGGAGCCCATAGAGCAGAGGGAGGAGGACGAGATCCACGATTACCGCGAACTCTGGGACTGTCTCTACGCTGACAACTTCGGCTCCTTCGACGACGAAAGTGAGTGTCAGTCGAATCTGTTTTCCTCTTGCTGCGAATCAAATGATGAATAGGAGGTCGAAAGTCGCGATGCAGGGGAGTAAAGTGAAGGGATTTTGTTGTCCTGCACACGGCACTAGTAGTAATATAGGAATCAAATGATGAGTAATTTTGTGTTCCTACAATATAGATTCTGTCAGAGACCTCTTTGCATCATGTAGGAGAATTACCCAACCCAAGCCATACACATACCCGTCCATACTGGAATCCACCGCAACATGGATGGTGAAACCACCAATATGTTACTCTCTAGACTCTGGTCATCACAATTTTGCTTCCTGCAAGTAGGATTGCGTGTGTAGTTTCCTGCTGACAAGCACCTAGTATTGCTGTTTAATACTCTTATCACAATTTTGCTTCATGCAGCGGCTCTTGGCCCCATGCGCCATACTTCCTCCGTTCCTAAATATAAGTCTTTGTAGAAATTCCACTATGGACCACATACGGATGTATGTAGATGCATTTTAGAGTGTAGGTTCACATATTTTGCTCCGTATATAGTCCATAGTGGTATCTCTACAAAGACTTATATTTAGGAACGGAGGGAGTACATTCGAACCCATCCCACAGTACGCCGCCCCCGATTGTACCTTGCAGATCTTCTACATCAGAGTCACCGAGATCGGCAAAGATGGTCTCCAGTGGCCTCTGCATGTCCATGGATTGGTTGCTGCCAGGGACTCCGTAGATCACAATCGTAACTTCCTCTTCAATCGCACTAGGGATGACTGCCAAACCCCTCACCCAAGAGGTGAGCACCATCTATTATGGACCCGGATATTTAGCGAATGTCAGATTTTTAGGCATGCAAAATAAGCATTTTTCATGGCAATTTGTGTTCGCCAAGGATGGCAAGTTTAGTTGGCGAGCATGAAAAATCTGTCTCAATTCATTTTTTGCCAGGAAATTACTGTGCTTGCAAACTAAATTTGCCATCCTCGTGCCAATATAAATTGACATGAAAAACGTTCGATTTGCCATATCTAAAATTCCAACGTCAGATTTTAGCCTTTCCGTCTATCTAAGCATGCCTGTCTGTTTAGTTTGGCTTTCTTTCTTCCTTCTCCCGATTGATTAACTGATGATGATGGTGAGGCTTGCAGGATCCATGGTTGATGTTAACCGGCCCATCTCGTGCGCTCGTGTTAATTGACCCGATTGCGTTTGAAGTTCAGCTAAAAGTAAAGAGCAAAACAGAGCCTGGAAAAGATGAACTGTTGGCTTTCGAAGTCTTCAGCTACTACAAAGCTTTTCATTCTGATGAGGTGGTATCTACACGCTTCACGTGCAAGCGCTGCACGCTTGAGTTTGCATATGCGCCGCTGCTTCCTTCAGTCGAGGCCACTGTCACTGTCCAAGTTATTGATGGGTCATGGGACGACCATGTTCAAGGAGTTGTTACTTGCCGCACTGCCAGCATGGAAAATGGGGAGATGGTGTTGCTTGCTTCTCGAGATGGAAAAATTAAACACATTCAGCTGTGCATCAAAGGCGAACGCTCGCTGTGTCCACGTCATCCAATCTTGACTGTGTGTAAACCGAGCATCGATTGGGTAGCATCGTTTCAGTTGGTCCACCAGATACGCCCTCGTCCAGATGGACGGGGCTTGCCTGCTCCCCGATCGTGCTCCCATCGAATCCAACGACGCACAGCCTGCCGCCTCCGTTTCCCCCGAAAGAAAAAACCAGCCCCGTTGCCCCACCTCTCCATCCATTTTTCTCTAATTAAAAACCAAGAAAATACCAGGCGACCCATAGATTGGCAACACCGATGTGGAATAGATTAGAAGCCTTGGCCGGAGTTGGCTGGAGAGTTGCACCACGACGGGTGGAACCTTTATTGCGTAGCGAGATCGGTGTGGTCTTGTGTTCGCAGCGCTGCGCTGGAAGAGAGATGGAAGGGGACGGACATGTACAGGACACAGATGTTGGGGTTTTAGGCGGCCCGGCAGTGCAAGGAAGATGGCGGCCAACTTCGACAACTCCGGCAAGCAGTATACCAGCAGCTACGGCGCACGGAGCAGCTTGTGCCACGCGGGTATGACGCAGACGTACGCACGGTGGTCGGACCGGCGGCCTCCCTAACACCTGCGTCGGGGACGAAGACGACGTGCACGCCGTGTTACCTGCTGCGGCGGCGTGAGGGCATAGCAGCGCGAACACCTCCCAGTCCGGTAGAAGCACGACCTCCCTGTTCTCCGTAGTCAAGCAGTCGCTGGCGGCTAGTGTGACGATGGTGGTGATCACGAAGACAGAACCGAGGCGGAGGGGCAACTGGCCTGGCCGTATGAACTGCATCGACGTGCTAACTTCTGGGCTGCATGCCGGGACAATCTTCCGTGAACCATCGGATAATAAGCAGGGCTGTGGGGTCCAGGGAGATGAAGCACGAGCCGTCTGGTTCTTGCTTCGTCTTTTTTTTCCTATCGTTATTGCAGTTTAATTTAGGGGAAACGGATGGAGCGATGGTTGGTTTTTTCATCTACTCTGTATTCAAATGGTCTATAATTAAGTAGTCTTAATGGTCATGATGACACTTTATGTAGGGCGTTACTAGTAATGCCAGACCTTAATGTACTTTAACCCTCTGCTACGTGGGCTGGCTGGGGTCATGGCGCCCTCTATATAAGCCACCCCCCTCCACTGATAGAAAGGTTCGCATCCCTGTAACTCTCACACACATAATCCAGTCGACCGCCTCCGGGCTCCGAGACGTAGGGTTGTTACTTCCTCCGAGAAGGGCTTGAACTCGTAAAACACTTGTGTGCACAACTGCTCCATAGCTAGGATCTTGCCTCTCCATACCTACCCCCCATTCTACTGTCAGACTTAGAACCACGACAGTTGGCGCCCACCTTGGGGCAGGTGTCTTAGCGACTTGTTGGAGAAGTTGCAATCTTTTCAATTCCCATCATCATGGTTTCAGGTGGAGTTTTGGTTGAGGGCCGCGAGATCCGTCTCGGCACGCTCACATTCGTCGCCGACGACTCTGCCTGGCTGCAGGAGGCTCCGCTCGACGTGGATGCGCTCCCGGTCCACGGAGCTACGCACTTTCGAGCATGTGTCCGCGGTGTCCTTCTGCGGCAACCGTCGACTCAGTATCGGCCGGTTTTCGTGTCATCCTCCCTCCCAGCTTCCCGCCGGCGTAAGCACTCCGGTCGGTCGAGGCTTCAGCGGTGGGTGAGGCACGCAGTGGCTCGCCAGTCGACCACTGCCCAAGTCGCGGCAATCGAGCCCGACGAATCTCTCTACGGCCTGTTCGACCTGTCGACTGGCTCCGCAGAGACTGCATCCGAATGCGACAGCAGTGATCCGGCGGCGGAGGTCCTGATGGTCAATGGGCCGCACGTTCCCACCGGCTTTCCTGGCGCCGAGGGAGGCAACGGCGGAGGCGACCCGTCGCACAACCATGAGGAGTACCGCCCCGAGCCCCTCAACTCGTAGCAGAGGGAAGAGCTTCGCCGCCGGAACATGGATGCGCTTCATACTCCGATCGTTGGAGAAATCCCTGAGGCTCACGCCTTAGAGGACGCACGCTTGGCCAACCTGGCTGAGCGCACTCGACTGGAGAACCTTCAGTGGGCACTCGACGAGCGCGCGTGGCAACGGATTCCAGACTCTAGTCGACGCCAACTCTTTAAACCTCCGACTCAGGTATACCGCACTCCAATCCAGAATTTGGCAGCTGCAACACGTATAGCAGAGTCAATTCAGCCTTCCCAGTCTGAGGCTGGCAGAGGCTTGATGCAGATCAGGGATTTGCTCCGGGCAGCTGGAGATCAAAATTCGGCTATGTCGCAGTCGTGAAACAGGATTCATAGCAGGTCCGTGGCGGCGAATACTATCCAGTCAGCTCATAGCCCCAGATCGCCCCCGAGGCGTGAAGGGCATGGCGACCGACACGATCAGTACAGGAACTATGAGCAGGATGGTCACCGAGTCGATTGCAATGATCGACGTCGAGTGCCCACTCTTCCCTGGAGGGGTGGATCATATATGCCTCGACAGCAGGATGACAGACGTCAGTACAGTGGTGGGCGAAGAATTCCAGTCGACCCCAAGGAACCAGGCTTTGATGCGAGATCCATCATCGTTCAAGGTCTGGTCGACCGGAACAGAGCCCACAGAGAGGGTAATGACAGAGATGTACCCACTAGCAGCCGAGTGCACGTCTTCGGACCAGAGTGTTTCAGCAGAGCCACCAGAGCCGCGGTGATTCCTCCCAACTTCAGGTTGGCGACTGGAGTCAGCAAGTTCAACGGTGAGTCCAAGCCCGATACTTGGCTTGAGGACTACCGAGTGGCTGTTCAGATCGGCGGTGGAAATGACGAGGTGGCCATGAAGCATCTGCCTCTCATGTTGGAAGAGTCAGCCAGGGCATGGCTGAATCAGTTGACACCCAGCAACATCTACACGTGGGAGGACCTCTCCCGAGTGTTTGTCAGGACGTTCGAAGGAACGTGCAAGCGGCCGGCGGGACTAACAGAGCTGCAATATTGTGTACAGAAGTCGAATGAGACTCTGAGGGATTACATCCAGAGATGGATCACACTGCATCACACAGTAGAAAATGTATCTGATCACCAGGCAGTTTGCGCCTTCAAGGAGGGCGTAAAGTACAGAGAGCTCACTACAAGGATTCCGGTCTATTGCAACAAAATTTATTGCTACAACTATATTTCATTGCAATAAAATGCTATATTACCACAAAATTCCAGTTCGTGGTAATAGGATCTACATATTGCCACAGTTTCATTCCATCGCGCTAGGTACTCATTTTTGTTGCAATAGAAGCCACATATTGCCACAAGCTGCATCAGCGTTGCAATATGGTGGTGATATTGCGACAGTTGCGACATGTTGCGTGAAGTGGTCATTTTGTTGCAATAAAGACTAGGTATTGCGACAACGTAAATCTTTGTGGCAATATTTAGACATATATTGCAACAATTCTGACATGTGGCGCTAGCTATAGGTACTGTTGCAAAATATATGGCTTCTTATTGCAACAAAACATGTATTGGTTGTAATAGGGCAACTTTTTGCCTCACCTTTGTTGTGTTGCAATAACTATTATATATTGCGACAACTTGTGCATGTATGGTAATACGTACAACATATTGCAACAATCCTCTAGTGTTGCGAAAAAAGGAGCAGTATGTTGCAACAATATTCTCTACAGTGCCCCTGATTTTTTTTCATTTATTTATTATACTATTTCTCAGGATCTGATTAAAGGGGCTTACTAGTTCATAGATGTGTGAACACATTTGGTACCACAAATTGCACCTAAGTTGTATTTTAGTCACATATCTTGCAAAGTGGACATCGGTGGTACCACAGCTTGGAGGAACGCTCGCTTACACGCGTGCGAAACGTTGCACACTCGCGGACGCCCTTCACTTTAGGGTTTCTTGCACTGCAAGGGTCTTCTCCACTCGCCCTACTGACCTCCTAGCAAGGTCCTCCTTAGCACCGGGAAGGTGGCAAGCTCACTGCCCTTCTCACCAAGGTGAGTCGTGAGCACTGGGCAACAAATCCTCACATTCTCTTTCTTCCTTAATGTTCTGTATCTTTCTTGATGTGATTGTATGTATTTATATGTTGTTAATAAAAATGTATAGCATCCAAGATTCTCTCACCCAAGGTACAACACACTTCTCTATATAGTTTAGTTGTCTGATTTGTATTGTTAGACAGGCTGGTTGTTCTCTCTGTCCCCTGATATTTCCAGCAAGAATTCAGCAGCAGATGAACAACGCTATATCAAGATTGTCTAAATATAATGACTAATGTTTCTTTAAAAAACAATAAGTATTGTCAAATATCCCTAACATGAAGTTCTTTCCAGTAGATCATCTTTTAAATGTATGCATTGTTCTTTTTTTAAAGAACTACTCGAGAATGAGGGAATAAACCGGCTAACAAGCTTTCAAAAAATAAAAACCCGGCTATATTCCAACTACCAATATACCCAGCCTGTAGTCTCATTTTAATTTTAATTAGATCTAAGAGCTAACCACCATTCCTTTGATTATGCATGCTCTCGGGAATCTCTTTTAATTAGAACACGTGGTGTGCATAGACTCCCTTCCTTATCTTGAAGGCTTTCCCTCTATTTATTTCCTGTCGCAAGGATTGAATTTCTTTCTTTCCTTATTTCTTCAGAAATCCCTTTTAATTAGAAAAGGCATGGTCTCCTTTTCTTTCTTAATTTTCTTCATGTTGAGATTTATATAGATGGCGTGGACAGAGCGCTCCTTCCTTATATTCCTGTCACAAGGATTCAATTTATTTCCTTCTTTGGTCTTTACATGTATGTTCAAATCCCCTCTTTATTTCCTTCCGTACTCAATATCATTTCGTTCCTTATTTCTTTGCATGTGGATTGAAATCCTCTCATGTCGATTGTTCTTTTTTTGTAAAACTTGCAGTAACTATTAATACATAATTATTATGTATTTCAAATGTCTAATCTGTTTCATTATTGTGTACCTTGAAGAGGTAAACATAATTTTTTCCCTAATTTACGTGCACTTAAACAGTTCAACATTTGTATTACAAATTATTATGCATATTCTATATTTTTTTGCATAGTAATAGGCGTCTCATTCATATCATAAAGAACAAAGTACAAGTCACGTAAAGACCGACATGACAAAACTAAAAGGATAGCAGAACATCTCTGAGCTTGACACCAACGCCCGCCACCTGCCTTCGACGCCACCTCAGCAGGCACCGAAGAAAAGAATGATGAATCACCACCTCATCCGAGCTCGACGCGGCTCCATCGCTGATATGTAGCTTTACAGACCTCCAAGGGGGCTGACCAAGAGTGAAACCCTTGCCGTTGAACGAATCAGACTGGGGCAACACCACGGACACACCATCAAACTCCAAATCTGGCACCCCACCACAACTAAGACGTTGATGGAGGAAACCATACCTGCCATCCACGAACCATGAGCCCAACACATGTTCTGTCTGCCAGATGTCGTCGATGCAGACCACAATCTGCATCCGCTCCTGGACTACCTCCCAAGCTCCGTGCCAACGATGGAGCAAACGTCGTCGCAACGGCGAAGCCCGAGGACACAGGTCCACCACGAGGATGCCGCCTCCGCCATGCCATCCTTGCTTGAACATACTGGTTTCCAAATCAATCCCCAACCATAGGACTGCTGGCCTCGTCAAGAAAGGATCCGAAGAATATTTATTCAGCGCCGTCATCATCACCGCCAAAGTAAAGACGACGAACAACCTAAAAACCTAGACTACGAGGGAGTAAAAATGATCCACACGCTTGAATCCAGCGACCCCCCTCACCACCGACACCGAGTTCGCCGACGGAGGGGAGCCGCCGGAGAACGGCTTTGGAAGATCGGCCTCTCCCGGTGGCGGCTAGGATTGCAGCCGCCAGGGACGAGAGGAAAAAAGGCCAACCATGCGGATCACCACCAGGGCCGGCACCACCACGGTAGGGGCACCCACACCTAGAGCTCCACCCCAATCCTGGTGTACCAGGGGGGACATAACCCAGTGACTGCTGCCGGCCGTCGCGGAGAACCAGCTCAGATGATGCCAAGTTCATGGTTTGAGGCACTGATCCACCTCTGGCATCAGGAAGTCCCACCCACCACAACCACATACCTCCACCTACGCCAAAACGCGAGGAAGTCTCCCCAACCAACCGCAAAACATCCACCTTGGCTTGAGCGGAGGGAACCTAGACAAACCGCCCGAGGAGCAGCCAATCCCGGGAAAGAGGACGAAGTCAAGCTCCTGCCACGATGACAAGCCTGCACCGGTGGCCTCCTACGAGCATATGCACCCGGAAGAAGCGTCCGCCGCCAAATTGGATGAGGGCAACTCATGTCAGCCGGCAACTTCGGCTACCGAGCAGCCACTCCGGCGTCTCAACCCCCGTCGGCTCCTCAGACCATCCTTCAATATACTTTATGCCACCTTAATTGAGATACATGTAGTTCCAATTAAAATTAGTTTCAATATAAATGCCAAATTGGGAGATGTAACATTGTGGCAGATGAATCATCATAGGCCGCTGGGAGCTATATAAAAACACCATGGGAGATGAGTCCATTTGTGAAGAATGTATAGTCCAACTTCCATGAAATATTCTGAAAATTTATGTCAAACTTATGCACCCATAATATGATTTAATGCGAATTTACATAATTATGGTCCACTTGTAGATATATTGTCACCCCCCTATAGGTTGCAAATGCAAGTTTGAATTCTTCATCACAATCATTTGTAATTTTCATCCATTTTAGGATATGATCTAAAATTAAACATATGCACTTAAATATACATTTTTGTGAAAGTTATAGAATTTTTTTGAGATGCATGTAGTTCAAATTGGAATCAGTTTCAACAAACACACATAAAGTTATTTAAACTATAGAAAATGTTAGTATATCATTTAGAAAATTGTTGAAACACCTAAAACATATATTTAATATATCACATGTAAAACTATATTTTGTTATATAAGATATTTTTGTGCAAGTTATTTTTTTGACTGGATTTTGCATGCTATTATTATTATTATTATTATTATTATTATTATTATTATTATTATTATTATTATTTAACAAAGGTGACTTACCAAATTTTATGAAAACCCCATTATGGCTCCCAGCCAAGGAGCGATCCTGCGTGAGGCAAACCATGCGTTCTGATTGGTCGAATTAGCTGGCCCTGGATCGTGCCCCCGACCGTTCGATTTCCAAGATCCAACGGATGGCACACAATCCCTAATTCTCTATCCCTCTCTTCTTTCTCCCTTGTCACCCGCAGCCGCTGGCTTCTCTTCGACCCAGCTCCTCCTCCCCATGCCTTCCTTCCTCCCATCTTGTTCTCCAATCGTCGACTTCCAAGTCCAGCCGAGGCACTCGGAGGTAGTACCGGGGCAAGCACCGCCGGTGCGATGTCCAGGCCGGCCCACACCATCCGGCTGTTCCGTGCATGACTAGATCTGATGATCTAGCTGCCGGATCCACCGCGGCAGCAACGCCAGCTGCTACCTCCTCTCCGACCCCGACCACCACACCACCTCAACTCCAGCGCGTGACCCTCTACTCTATCCATCCTTTCTGTCCATGGCCAGAACCAGCAATCTTGCTGCCAGATCGGTGGTGGCGGTTCCTCATGGTGGCGTCGGTGGCCGTCCGCAATGTCCCCTGCCGTCTCGCTTCAGCCTCCTCCCGACGACGCGCCCGGGGCTGGGTCCAGGGCTGGCCCTTGGCCATGGCGTGCAGCCGCCTAGGGCCCAGGCGAAACAGGGGCCCATACTGTATGTATATACGTATGAGTAGAAGAAAAGGTAAACTGATGAAATAGTAGCGGTAGGCTCAACCTATTACGGTGTGAGGAACCAGTCACGTATGAAAGTGAGAACAGCAGAATAGCCAGCCTAATTGTTAGGTACTCTATTCAAAAAAGTTATTTCCGAGATAGCACTGATGTCTCTTGTTCATCACCCAGTTTTCTCGTCTCCTTTCTTTGCTAATTAATTGAACCAATTTCCCAAGAGGCTGGGCGCCCAAAAACCGATGCTAATTGAATAAAAATTTATATGTATCACTACTACCTTAACCTCTTCATTATCCAAGCAGGACCCCAGCCTTTTGTTCTTCCATCTTAAAAGTATCCTAAGGAGACTGATGAAGTGGCACATTCGGCGATTGGCCGGTGAGGCGTTGACAGCAGCCCATGTCCACAGGTTAGTTGTTTCTCCTCTAGATTGCCCATCTTTCCTTGTTGATTGCGAATTTTGTGAAAGATTACTTTGCATGAAATTGTTGCACAAGTGGTTGCCTCATATTAATGGTGATCAAGTATCATCAAATCAGCACAGGATGATTAGATACTGCTTTGTTATTATGTTGTGGGATTTCTCTGTAGCTACTTGCATAGAAGGCGTCTGTGCTTTTGTCCAAAACTGCTATCTGTAGGTACATCGTCAAATATGGTGAGGATTGTTATTTTTGACATTATCATATTATCATGAAAAACAAGTCATATCTACACTTTGTTGAACTTGTGCTGGCAGCGTGCAGCGGTGCTTGCGAAGACCCGCGTGTTCGTCAGGCCCACTAAACCTAACTTGCTCTAGGGCCTCCGAAATGTTAGGGCCGGGCCGGCTGGGTCTAGTAGGCCGCCCCACGGTCAGCGCACTCATCGTCGGCATCGACCTCATGCCTGTCTTCCCCATCCATAGCGCACGTCTCCTCAAGGAGGACAACACCGACACCGCATGTGGTGACCGCGGGCACAACGACAGATGTTCACTTGTACTTCATCGCTGGTTCCGGTAAGTCCTTGGTCTTCCATCCTCCCCTCCCTCGTGCTCTGGTTTATCTTGTTCTAGGTAGAATGTAATAGGAAGCATATGTTAACTTGAGTTAGCTCATAGGCTGCTCTCCGATCACATTCTATACTATGGTTGCTTCCTCTTGTTCATGGTATGCTAATGTTTAAAACTGTACCTATTTAGGTTCAGTGGTTTTATACTCAATACTCATGCTACTGCACTATTTGCCTAGGATATTACTTAGAATTTCGGCATGGTACTATGGTAACTTGCAGGTTATTGGCTTTTTTTACTTCTCCATGGCTTGTAGATATGACTTAACTAGAATCGTAGAACTGGATAAGAACCAAAATTACCATGCTAGACGTGGGTTGTGTTTTGCCACAGTAAAGTGTTTATACTGCTAGTTTTGTGTGGTAGTTTCAAATAGTTTATATTGAGTTTATCTGTATTGCCTCTCTGTTCGTAGTGATCTAAGTCACTTACATTGCCTCTAAATGCTGGAAATTGTGAATGTTTGTTAGGAGTGGTAAATACTAATGAATTGATTTAGTTGAGAGTAAGTGTAGTCATATTTGTGAATGTGCCTTCTGTGAGGTTTGTGAATTTGAAAAAAAAGAACTACGTTTATTCTGTAGTGTGATCTTGCATTTATGTACATAACATCAAATAGAAAATAGATATTGCATTAGAATTGTATATCTTTGAATATAAAATAGGCCTTTTGACAATTGTAAACTCTTTTTACTTGTTTCAACAATACAAAAATAGGCCTTCCAATAATTTTTCAGTGAGAAGTGTGATGCACATTCTTGAGTCACAATTGTTTCCTTTCCTCCATAATATGTATTGTACTGTGCATATAATGATCATTTCCTATTTCCTTATTCTAGACCAGCTAGAAACTCATTGGTGTACTATTTTAACAGCTGCTCAGGATTATTACCTGCCTTTACCAGAACGAGAATGGCATCATCGACTTCTACCTCCTCCATCTCAAGGACAAATCTCATGCAACCCATGGTGCTGCATTTGAAGGGATCATTTGTAATTTGGTAGTGACTTATGTGTATAATGTATGAGTTGGATTATTTTTCGTTGTAAATGATGGCAATGTGGCTTTAGTGATGTACCTCTGATGATTGTTGTAATTGAATGAAACAATTTAATCAAAATTCGTGGGCTTGGCAGAATTATGTGTCTTGTTGATGGAGAATATTTGGGTTGTGGAAACTTATTTGTATTAGCAAATATGCCCGTGTGTTCCAAAAAATTTCACGATGCGATAACTATTTGGCGCCACCAAAGTAAGTTTTGTTGAAATAGAATACTGCCACGGAATGTTTAAATTGTTGCAATAGTTTTTCGCTACAAAGATTTTACCTGTTGTGATACCTATTTATCACCACCAAAACAAGTATGTTGCAATTTCCTGTTACGATGACTGGAATATTTGTTGCCATAAGTTAATGCCACAAGTGCAGTGGGTTGTGGTAACATGCCTAATGCCACGAAAACAAGGATTGTTGCGGTAGTTTATTGCCACAAGTGTAGTGGGTCGTGGCAAAATGCCTAATGCCACAAAAATAAGGATTGTTGCCATAGTTTATTGCCACAATTCACTATTGCCACGGAAGAGTAATGTGCCACGAAACGGCCTTCGTTGGCATAGGTTGTTGCCACAAATGTCTATTGCTACGAAATATCAGTCGCCACGATTCGTTACATGTTGCATTAAAGTTATCTCCACAAATCAAATTGTGGCAGCAGGTGAGTGTTGCCACGGGAAAACATGTGGCAACTTCCCACATGGATGTTGCAATAGCACGCTTTATTACCACAATTGCTTTTCCGTGGTAATAAACTATTACCATGTGTCCAGTCGCAACGGCTGCCAACGAATGTCGTTTCGTGGCAATAGGTACTTATTGCCACGAAACATCATGTATTGCAACAAACGATTTTGTTGCAATAGACCTGAATCTTTGTAGTGGCTAAGTCTGAAATTCGGTCGAACCGGAGACATGTCTCTGAGTCGAATGATGGAAATTGCCACCAAATATGCCAATGGTGAGGAAGAGAATCGGCTCCGGAGCGGCAAGCACAAGTCAGTCGCCCAGGACACCGGAGGCAGAAATTCCAGTCGGAAGCAAAAGCGTAAAGCCGAGCCAGCCGCTCCTGGAGAAGCCTTGGCCCTGAACCAAGGAAAGTTCAAAGGGAAACCCAAGGGGCCTTGGAACCCCAAGAAAGTAAAAGATAAAGAAGGAAATGACGTGTTGGATTTACCATGTCATATCCACACCAAGAAAGACGAAGAGGGTAATTTCATCTACCCGAAGCATACCACTCGACAGTGTCGACTCCTAATACAGCAGTTCCAAGGGAAGCAGCCCAAGGACAAAGAAAAAGAGTCGGACAAGGTTGAGGACAAGGAGGATAGTGACGAGGAATATCCGCAGGTCAATTCCACCTTGATGATTTTTCCGATGTTGAGAGCAAAAACCGACTGAAAATTATAAACCAAGAGGTGAATATGGCTGCTCCATCAACACCCAATTACCTGAAGTGGTCTCAGACTGCCATTACATTCGACCAATCTGATCACCCCACGCACATAGCCACCCCTGGGAGGCAAGCCATGGTGGTCGACCCCGTCGTTGAAGGCACTCGACTGACCAAAGTGTTGATGGACGGCGGCAGTAGTTTGAATATACTGTATGCTGAGACGCTGAAAGGGATGGGCATTCTGATGTCCAGACTGAGCACAAGCAACATGAGTTTTTATGGAGTCATCCCTGGCAAGAAAACCGCATCACTCGGCCAGATTGCTCTTGATGTAGTTTTTGGTGATTCAAAGAATTTCCGCAAAGAGAAGCTGACATTTGAGGTTGTGGACTTCCAGAGTGCCTATCATGCAATTTTGGGCAGGCTAGCTTATGCACGTTTTATGGCTCGACCATGTTACGTGTACCTCAAACTAAAGATGCCTGGCCCTAAAGGCGTGATTACTGTCACTGGTAACCGCAAAAAGGCAGAAGAGTGCTTCCAGAAAGGCTCAAAGATCACCGATGCTTAGATGGTGGAAGAAGAGTGGCAGGAACACCAAAGGAATGCAGACCCGAGTGATTTGTTGCGAGCCAAGAAGCCTGCTATGGAATCAACGTTTCAGTCATCTGGTGAGACAAAACCCGTTCACATCCACCCGACCGACCCTAACGCTGCTTCGACTCATATCTCCACAACACTCAACCCCAAATAGAAAGAAGCGCTCATCCAGTTCCTCCGTGAGAACTGGGACATCTTTGCATGGAAACCTCCTGACATGCCGGGTGTACCCAGGGGACTGGCTGAGCATCGTCTACGAGTCGATTCAAAGGCAAAACCTGTGAAGGAACATCTGCGACGGTCCGCCGTCCAGAAAAGGAAGGCCATTGGCGAAGAAGTGGCTCGGCTCCTAGCAGCAGAGTTTATCCGAGAGATTTACCACTCCGAGTGGCTCGCCAATGTCGTCATGGTCCCCAAAAAGGACAATTCGCTTCGCATGTGCATCGATTTTAAGCATATCAATCGGGCCTGCCCGAAAGATCATTTTCCTCTTCCCCGCATCGACCAAATAGTCGACTCGACTGCGGGATGTGAGCGACTTTCTTTCTTGGACGCTTATTCCGGGTACCATCAGATCCGTCTGTTTGGACGCGATGAGATCAAAACGGCTTTCATCACCCCCATTCGGTTGCTTCTGTTATGTCACCATGCCATTCGGCCTCAAGAATGCTGGAGCCACGTTCATGAGGATGATTCAGAAGTGTTTGATCACTCAAATCAGTCGGAATGTGGAAGCGTACATGGATGACATTATGGTCAAGTCACGGAAAGGTTCCGACCTGCTGACTGACCTCGCTGAAACATTTGCCAACCTCAGGAGGTACGATATCAAGCTTAACCCATCCAAGTGCACATTCGGAGTTCCTGGTGGAAAATTACTCGGTTTTCTCGTTTCCGAACGAGGAATCGATGCAAACCCAGAGAAAGCAGGCACAATACTCCGAATGAAACGACCCATGCGTGTGCACGATGTTTAGAAGCTTACTGGTTGCTTGGCCGCTTTAAGTCGATTTATCTCTCGTCTCGGTGAGAAGGCATTGCCTCTTTACCGACAGATGAAGAAGTCAGACAAGTTCGAGTGGACTCCTGAAGCTGACGCAGCGTTTGCAGAATTAAAAACCCTGCTTTCCACCCAGCCGGTGCTTGCTGCTCCAATCAGTAAAGAGCCTTTGCTGCTTTACATTGCAGCCACAGGACAAGTCGTCAGTACTGTACTTACGGTCGAGCGGGAAGAAGAAGGGAAATCCTTCAAAGTTCAGCGCCCAGTATATTACATTTCCGAAGTCCTCACCCCATCCAAGAAATGATACCCTCATTATCAGAAGCTTGTATATGAGATTTATATGACCACGAAGAAAGTTGCTCACTACTTCTCTGACCATATTATCACAGTCGTCACCGACGCCCCCTTATCAGAGATTCTGCACAACAGAGACGCAACCGGTCGAGTGGCAAAATGGGCGATTGAACTTCTTCCCCTAGATATCAGATTTGAGGCAAAGAAAGCTATCAAGTCCCAAGCAATAGCAGATTTCCTCGCCGAGTGGACTGAACAGCAGTTACCGACCCAAGTTCACTCGGAGCACTGGACTATGTTCTTCGATGGCTCCAAAATGCTGAATGGTTCCGGTGCCAGAGTGGTCTTGGTTTCCCCCCGAGGAGATAAGCTCAGGTTTGTACTCCAGATTCACTTTGATTCCTCCAACAATGAAGCAAAATATGAAGCACTCTTGTACGGGTTGCGTATGGCCATTTCGCTCGGCGTCCGTCGCCTCATGGTCTACGGCGACTCGGACTTAGTGGTCAAGATGAAGGAGTGGGACATCAGAAGCCCAGCCATGACTGGATACTGCAATGCAGTCAGGAAGCTGGAGAAGAAATTTGAGGGATTAGAGCTCCATCACGTTCCTCGACTGAAAAATCAAGCAGCCGTTGACTTGGCGAAGATAGGTTCCAGGAGGGAAGCCATTCCGAGTGGCGTGTTTTTGGAGCATGTTCACACGCCGTCGGTTCAAGAAGATCCTTTCACTGAGGAAGCCCCGCAGCCAAAAAGTGCCACAGATCCGACTGAAGTCGAGGTCCCAGCTGTGGTCGACTTAATTATGGAAGTTCTGGTCATCACTCCCGACTGGACAGTGCCCTATATCGCCTATATTCTGAGGAAAGAGCTCCCCGAGAATGAAGAAGAGGCTCGAGAGATCGTCCGCAGATCCAAAGCCTTCACCGTCATGAGAGGACAGTTGTACAGAGAAAGTGCGACTGGAGTCAGCCAGAAATGCATAACACCGGAAGAAGGTCGAATGATTCTCAACGACATCCACTCGGGGACCTGTGGCCATCATGCGTCCTCTCGGACCATCGTGGCTAAAGCATACCGAGTGGGTTTTACTGGCCCAGAGCAAATGAGATGGCGAAAGAGATAGTCGACAAGTGTGAAGGATGTCAATTCTACTCCAATATGTCACACAAACCCGCCTCAGCCTTGAAGACCATTCCACTCGTCTGGCCTTTCGCTGTATGGGGGTTGGATATGGTTGGACCACTGAGAGCAGGCAGAAACGGCTACACCCATGTATTGGTAGCAGTCAACAAGTTCACTAAGTGGATTGAGGCTAAACCCATCAAGAATCTGGATGCCGGCACCGCCGTCAGCTTCATCAGGGAGTTGGTATTCAGATATGGAGTTCCCCACAGTATCATCACAGCCAATGGGTCAAACTTTGACTCCGAAGAATTCAGAGCCTCCTGTGCATCTCAGGGTACACGAGTCGATTATGCTTCAGTCGCCCACCCTCAGTCGAATGGGCAAGCAGAACGAGCAAATGGCTTAATTCTCAAAGGGTTGAAACCCCGACTAATGCGCGACCTCAAGCACGCAGCTGACACATGGGTTGATGAACTTCCGTCGGTGCTTTGGGGATTAAGGACCACGCCAAACCGGTCGACTGGGGGGACTCCGTTCTTCTTGGTCTACGGAGCTGAAGCAGTCTTGTCGAGTGACCTGCTTCACAACGCACCCCGAGTCGAACTCTACACCAAAGCTGAATCAGAGCAAGCCCGACAGGACGCGGTCGACCTTCTAGAAGAAGAAAGAGAGATGGCCTTGATCCGATCGACCATTTACCAGCAGGACTTGCGTCGCTTCCATGCCAGAAATGTGAAGAGTCGAGCTTTCCAGGAGGGAGATTTAGTTCTCCGAGTGGATCAACAGAAACCACACAAGCTTGCTCCTACTTGGGAAGGTCCCTTCATCGTCACCAAGGTTCTCCATAATGGGGCATACCGCCTTTACAATGTCGTGCACCAGATTGACGAGCCCAGAGCATGGAACGCGGACTTACTCCGCCCTTTTTATACTTAAGTTTTTCACTCGGATAAGTTGTAATAAAAGTACTCCTGTAGTGTATTCATCAAAGACAAGAGTTTCATAATTTTCTTAGTAATTGTTATTGCTTTTGCTCTCCTAAATCTGTCCCCCAGTGGGTGGCTTAGCTGCGAACCCGTTTCGCCTAAGCTTGTAAAAAATCCTACCGAGTGGTAAGCCAGCCTTCCACTCGGAGGCTTAGCTGCGAATCCGTTTCGCCTAAGTTAAAACAAAATCCTACCGAGTGGTAAGCCAGCCTTCCACTCGGAGGCTTAGCTGCGAATCCGTTTCGCCTAAGTTAAAACAAAATCCTACCGAGTGGTAAGCCAGCCTTCCACTCGGAGGCTTAGCTGCGAATCCATTTCGCCTAAGTTAAAACAAAATCCTACCGAGTGGTGAGCCAGCCTCCCACTCGGAGGCTTAGCTGCAGTCCAAGTACTCGCCTAAGTAAACAAAATCCTACCGAGTGGTAAGCCAGCCGTCCACTCGGGGGCTTAGCTACAGCCCAGTGCTCGCCTAAGTTTTCGAAAATCCTACCGAGTGGTAAGCAAGCCTTCCACTCGGAGGCTTAGCCGCAGCCCAGGGCTCGCCTAAGTTTTTGAAAATCCTACCGAGTGATAAGCCAGTCTTCCACTCGGAGGCTTAGCTGCAACCTAGTGTTCGCCTAAGAATAAAAGACATCGTACGCTTCGCAAGGAGGACGAGGCGCAGGTCGACCCCTGCTTCCTCCTTCCGAGCTACATCACAAACACAACGTGCGTCCCGCAAGGAGGACGAAGCGCAGGTCGACTGCTACCTTCTCCTCCAAAGTCGTGCCACAAAAATCCTACCGAGTGGAGAGCAAACTTTCCACTCGGGGGCTTAGCTGCAGCCCGGCGCTCGCCTAAGTTTCTAAAATCCTACCGAGTGGAGAGCAAACCTCCCACTCGGGGGCTTAGCTACAGCCCAGTGCTCGCCTAAGTTTCTAAAATCCTACCGAGTGGAGAGCAAACCTCCCACTCGGGGGCTTAGCTGCAGCCCAATGCTCGCCTAAGTTTCTAAAATCCTACCGAGTGGAGAGCAAACCTCCCACTCGGGGGCTTAGCTACAGCCCAGTGCTCGCCTAAGTTTCTAAAATCCTACTGAGTGGAGAGAAAACCTCCCACTCGGGGGCTTAGCTGCAGCCCAGTGCTCGCCTAAGTTTCTAAAATCCTACCGAGTGGAGAGCAAACCTCCCACTCGGGGGCTTAGCTGCAGCCCAGTGCTCGCCTAAGTTTCTAAAATCCTACCGAGTGGAGAGCAAACCTCCCACTTGGGGGCTTAGCTGCAGCCCAGTGCTCGCCTAAGTTTCTAAAATCCTTCCGAGTGAAGAACAAGTTTCTCACTCGGAGGCTTCGTCGCAACCAAGCACTCGCCCAAACATGACGAGTGCAAGTCGACTGCAATTTGTGCTTCACTCCTACCTGCAAAAGAGCATTACAGATGCTAGTATATACTCCAACCCAAAGAAGATAGTTGTCCGAAAGAAGCAAACGTATTTCAATGGCAAATCATGTTCGGATAACGTCCTACGGACCCAGAAGTGCTCAGGCATCAAGCCTGTTAAAGTTTGTCGGTTACAAAAATCACTCGGCATTACGAGGCAAATTCAAATCATCGAGCATAGAAGTTTTTTACCCCTCCTGCGGAGGGCTGGAAGGCGCAACAAACTCGTCCAGGTCGATCCCATCTGTGATCCGAGTGGCAGCCGCGATGAAGGTCTCCATGAAAGAACGGAAGTCATGCTTCCTAGTGTTGGCCACCTTGAGAGACACCAGCTTGTCTTCTCTCGCTTCCTTGCAGTGGACGCGGAGCAAGGACAGAGCGACGTCAGCACCACACCTGGCAGAAGGCTTCTTCCATTCTTGCACTCGACTCGGAACTTCGTTCAGTCGAGTCATCAGCGACTCAAGGTCGTTCTGAAGAGTTTCTTCTGGACAGAGCAATGTGTCGATGCGCGACGTTGCGGCCTTTAGTCTTGCAAGGTAATCGACCACTACAGCAACGCGAGACTCGAGGCGGAGCACGTTCATAGCAGTTTCATCCTTCACTGGAGAATTGATGGGATCCAAGCCAGTCTCCACTCGACTAGTCTCCTCATCAAAGTTTTGGCAGAATTCTGTAGGCACGATTCAAGGATAAGCTAATGCCCTTACAGAAAGTCAGTAATTACCAATCGGAGATAAGTAGTTACCTTCGAGCATGAGGAATAGCTGCTTGGCGAGTCCTCCCAGATAAACCCCCAAGTCATTCTTCTTTCCCGCCAGTTCGCCAGCTTTGTCGCTCAGGACCATATTGGCGTTCTTTAGTCAAGTGACTTCTTGGTTGGCCACGTCGAGAGCAGCTTTCAGATTAGTGTTTTCCTCTTCAAGTTTGTTAACAGAAGCCAACTTCTCTTCTGCAAGCTTTGTCTTGTCCGAAGCCGCTTTCTGCGCTTCGGCGAGGTCAAGGTCCTTCTTCTTCAGAGCATCCCTCAGTTTTTCTGAAAAATCACAATAAGATCAGACTCGGAGACAGGCAAGAAGCAAGGACAGTCGTCAAGATTCTCACCAAACATACCTTTTGCCTCTTCTTCGACTTTGTAAAATTCTCTTGGACAAGCTTCTGGTCAAGTTCAAGCTGGATATGCTTGTTCTCCAATTTGGTATAACGAGAAACAAGGTCACAAGATTTCTGCGAAAGTTCAGTCGACAGACATCAACGACAGATCACTTCCGAGTGACTAAAAGAAAAATCATAGTATTTCTAAGACTACAGCTGAATCTAAACATTCAACTATAGTCTCGGGGACTACACCCAGTGGGTGCACTCATCGTGCCCCCACTAGTTCTATCAGCTAGACTCAGAGTCGATCAGTCGACCGGAAGCAGTTAACTGTCAGCAGTAAAAAAAATCAAACCATAGCCGATTGCCAGCAATCGACCACGGTCTCGGGGACTACACCCAGTGGGTGCACTCAGCGTGCCCCACCAGTTTTATTGTTCCACTCGACCATGCTCGAGTGAAACAAGTAAAGTGAGAAATCTCAAGACACAAAGACTACAGTCGACTGCCAGCAGTCCACCGTAGAATTGACACACCCAGTGGGTGCATGACAAACATCAAGATTTCCAGTCGATGTTTAACTAACCTGGACATTACTCTGGAGAGCTGAACTCGCGTCATAAGCTGCTTGGCTGGCAGTTCGGATCGCCTTCACCTGCTCCATCATAATCCCGGCCTGGCGTATGGCTTCCTTGGCAGCGCTTGCTTGGTCCTCCGGGACATGGTACGTGGAGAAGAGAGAAGGCGGGTCAGCACTCGACGATGAAGGGCGGGCAACCGTCAACGGCTCCGCAAAGGACACGGTAGCCCGAGCAACGTTGCTCCCCTCTGGAATCTGTGGTCCAGGTGCTGACACAACCTGAGCAGCCTTGCCAATAGTCGCCTTCCTGCTCCTCCTCTGCCTCAGTGGCGCTTCATCGTCATCGTCAGGGAGATTGATGACAACGCTAGGTGGAGCTGCAAAAGAAGTTCAAAGTCAAAAATAAAGATTCAATCGACCAAAAGCAAAACCGCGCAGATAATACCAGGATGAGAAGTAGCAGCATCTTCCATTTCTTGATCCTCATGCCTGGTTGAAGTCTCAGAAGTAGCAGCACTGCGATTTCAAATATCAGTTGGTCAGCGATTGAGTCGACCAAGAATGAAAAACATGAGTTATGCCGTTACCCAGAAACAGTCGGAATCTCCATCCTCATCTTCGGTAGGGCCTTCGCCGGTTTTGTCAGGGCCGCTCGGGGTTGCTTCGACGCCTTTTCAGTCGGCGCCGGTGAAGTTGTCCGAGGATGTTTCGTCGACTGCCCAGCAGGCACGACTCCCTTGCCACATTCGACCGCAGGGTCGTGGGCGAGCTTGGACCTCCTTTCGGAACGAGGAGGCGCAACTTCCTCTTCCTCTTCCTCCTCATCGGAGCCTGCATCTTCATCACCCTCGTCGGCGTCCGACTCCCACTCCTCTTGGCTTTCGCCTCCGCTTCCTTCCTCCTCTTCGGCCTGTGCTTGCGCCCCGTTGGGCATCGAGTACAACTCGGTGGTTTCCTGAAAGGCAACAAGCAAGACAAAAGTCAATCGACTGATCTACAATGAAACAGAACGGACGGAGCAATCGGAGAAAAGTGGTCGTACCTTGTCCGCCTCATAAGAGTGGTCGAGTGGCGGGATCCTCCTGGCTCCACGAGGGTTGTCCTTGTTCCCCGTAATGGCAGTCATCCACCTCTCCAGTGTGGCATCATCGACCTCCTCTGGGTGGACCTGACTGGTGTCTTCAGTACCAGAGTACAACCACATCGGGTGGCCCCGGTACTGGAGTGGTTGGATGCGCCGCTGAAGGAAAACCTCCAGAAGGTCCATGCCAGTCATACCGTCGCGAATCAATTGGACTACTCGCTCCATCAACATTTTAACCTGAGCCTTCTCCTCCGGAACTACTTTCAGAGAGGATGGCTTGTTCACTCGACTCATAGAGAAGGGAGGGAGCCCAGTCGACTGCCCTGGCGTCGACTGGTCTTGACAGTAGAACCAGGTCGACTGCCACCCTCTGACTGACTCGGGAAGGGTCATAGCTGGGAAAGTGCTCTTACTCCTCATCTGGACCCCGAGACCCCCACACATCTGGATTACCTGAGTTCTCTCGTCATTGGGGCTGGCCTTTTTCACCGTTTGAGAACGACAAGTGAATATGTGTTTGAAGAGGCCCCAGTGCGGCCGACAACCCAAGAAGTTTTCACACAAAGATACAAAGGCGGAGAGATAGGCAATGGAATTGGGGGTAAAGTGGTGAAGCTGAGCTCCAAAGAAATTCAGAAACCCTCGAAAGAAAAGATGCGGTGGCAGAGAGAACCCTCGATCTACATGAGTCCCCAAGAGGACACACTCACCCTCCTGAGGCTGTGGCTGCCACTCCATCCCCGGGAGCCTCGCCGCCCCGTGCGCAATCAGGCCTTCATCGGCCAGGTCGTCGAGATCCTTTTGGGTGATGGTCGAGCGGATCCAATCACCCTGGATCCAACCTTGCGGCAAACGGGACCGCGACGAGGATCCCCCTCGACTGGTCTCTCCCCTTCACCTTCGCCGCCGCCGTCGCCTTCTTCGCCCACTCCAAAGCCGTCGTCTTCTCTTTCACCATTGTCGCCGACGAGGCCGGAACGGAGCAGCGGCGCCGGGCAGTTGGTGGGCGCAGCGGATGAATCTGAAGGTGAAGGAGGAGAAAATGAGGAGGCACTGTTCAAAAAACCTCCGCCAGTTTCCTTATATGGAGTCACTTCCAAGTGGCCGACAGGTAGGCCCAGGCGATCTTGTCAAATCCCGAAACAGTCGCGCAAGCGATACGTGGCGAAAAAGGTGGCGCGAGAATCGAGGCGTCCCTTCCTTATCCCATCCGAGTACCGCGGTATTCTCCGCTTCGCGCGCTTCCCAAAATTCGGATCCCACTAAATCCGCTAACCACCGGGCAACTTGTCAGACGGAAGATCTCCTGCGATCCATCGCTCGGAAATCCCCAAGTTCATAAAGTTCACTCAACAGATATAAAGAATGGATCAAGGCGACTGAACGAAAGTTGACACCCTCACTTGAAAGTCATTGATCCAGAGCAAAACACCTTTATAGCACCAGAAAGCAGGTCGGAAAGATTGCCAACTCCTTCCTCACTCAAACCTCGATCCATTCGGGGGCTACTGATGAAGTCATGTACCTAGGGTAGGGTCATGAACCTGACCAAGGTATCCTCCCCAAGGACATCTTTTAGAAGAAGCCGTCTTCCAGTCGACCAGGAGGAACTCCACTCGACGGACTAGAAGACACTCGACGAACACAACGACACTCGACCATGAAGACTCACTCGACCACCAGGAGTACAAGATCTACTCTGTATCCAAAAGGTCTATAATTAAGTAGTCTTAATGGTCATGATGACACTTTATGTAGGGCGTTACCAGTAACGCCAGACCTTAATGTACTTTAACCCTCTGCTACGTGGGCTGGCTGGGGTCCTGGCGCCCTCTACATAAGCCACCCCCCTCCACCGGTAGAAAGGTTTGCACCCCTGTAACTCTCACACACATAATCCAGTCGACCGCCTCCGGGTCCGAGACGTAGGGCTGTTACTTCCTCCGAGAAGGGCCTGAACTCGTAAAACACTTGTGTGCACAACTGCTCCATAGCTAGGATCTTGCCTCTCCATACCTACCCCCTATTCTACTGTCAGACTTAGAACCACGACATCGGTGACACGACCCAACCCATACCAAGCATCTTCACATCTACCATGACCGAGGTACATATATACCCTTTCCTTTCTTCCCTGAAGCAAAATTCTTTGTTTATTTCCTATATTGTTGATGCGGGTGAACTGATTTGGGTATTATAATAGGCTTTGCCCTTTAGTAATTTCCTTGTCGGTCTGCCCGTACAGGTAATGTCTTCCTTCTTCGGACACAGCAGAATCTTGCAAAGTTAGCACTGAATTTGTTTGTGTTAAGACTTAAGACATGATTTTTTTTCTTCTACAAATTCAGTTTTTCAACACGATTGTCTCATGTCTTTGTCCGTGGTTACTGAGGAAAGTAGTATGTTTCGTGTTTGATCTTCAGGTATCTAGGATTATTGATGGTGACATGGATGATTCCTGTGGTCTGGAGAAGGTTGCTTCCAGTCACTTGCCTAGCTAAATGTATGTACATTCTCTGAATATCTGTCAGACGTCTGTTTATTTCCTCATGTATACAAATCACGCTGTGGTTTGCACAAATATTCTTTAGGGTTCACTCGCCTCCTGTGTTCAACTCGTTGTCCAATCTAGGTAGCACTAATAGCGACAACGATAATAGTGTTCATCTCGTTTCCAGATACATAATTTTCTTTTCAGCTCGAGTGCGTTCTTGCTTTTGATTATGGCATTTCTTACAACATACAGTATGCTTGTGTGATAATATGCTTGTAATTTACAATGTTGTG
>NC_041389.1:519414584-519416683 GCF_002162155.2 Triticum dicoccoides
CAGCTGACTAAAATTTAATTTTGACGCTGCAGATTAGTACAGTTCTTTACTGTTGAAATTTGTAAGGGGATTTATGGAAGGTTTGTTTATCTCTCCTCCCGCTCCAAATTTCAGTATAACATTTTCTAGCACTGACATTTTTCCTCAAAAGTATTTTTGCCTACTTTCATGGTAAGCATATTGTAGATAGTATTCCATTATCACTGATATTTTCCAGTTATAGATGTACATGTAATTCTGTTTCTATAGAAATATGGTTGCTGCGTAGCATATTTTCTTACTAGAAGGTACTTATGTTCCCATTGAATGGACTGAATGCTTATTTTTTTCACGAGCTCCAACACATTTTGTTGGAAATTCTATTGGATGGGTAGATATCTTGCTAGATTTTAAGATTTAGGAGCCCAAGAGCAATGTACTATTTTCTCCAATATGGAAATGAAGTATGCTGTGGGGGGGTGGATGTACTACAAACTGATCTAAAATAAAGAAAGAGCAATCTTTGGGTGACAATGAGATTCATGGAGACTCAATGCAGATTGTCTTTCCTTCCTGTTTGTTTCTTATTCTTGTCATCTCATGTAGTATATGCTTTTGTGCTGAATTACATGGAAGGTCGAGATGACCTCACCTACATAAATGTTTTTTTTGTTATTTTTTTTAATGTATGGATGCCTACTGACCCTAAATATATTTGTTTAAAATGTTTACCTATGAAGTTTCTATGCTATATAAGAAAGTTGGTCTGAACTATTTGAGGTCATGTTCTATTTTACAGGTTACTCGTATAGTTGCATAGCTGATTCAGTTACATTAGTTCAGAACAAGTGTTTGTATCTATCTTAACTTTCAGGTTACTTGTATTGCATATTGATTGATTTCGTGCAGGCTCCTACGCTAGATTTTTTTTGAAGTGTATGTTCTTTTTTTTTTAACAAGGGGGTTCATATTCTGGACATATCCTCGTGACAGCAAGTTTATAATAAATTCCGAAACTCCTAGGTTGAAGTCAGCAAAGATAGCATATTCAACTATATTCAAATAACTGTACATAAGTGCCCTTAAGGATGATAAGCAAGATAAGTGCGCACCGGACCGCCTCAAGAGACGCGCCCCTGGGCGCGTCCCAGCCACTAGTGCCTGTCAACTCGGATGGTGTGATTGAGCTTTCAAGGCGCGTTGTTTCTGTAGAATTAAGGGGACAGCTATTGGTTTCTGTGCTGGGCCATGGGACGGGTTATAAGAAAGGTTTGGTGGCGACGGATACCGCTCTCTTTACACAGATGAATGCCGGCACGAGTCGTGGCATATGCGATCTTGGTTTCTGCAAGGTGCAAGTTACTGTTGCTTGGTCCTTTCTTTCTACCCTGGCAGACATGCTGCTTTCTGCTTAACAGGTGCGTCTGGAGGGTGTCGGGGATAGTTTTCGACCAACCTGTTTAGCCTTTTTAGTGGCGTTTCTAACTCGTAAACTGTTGAAGAACCGGTGGTGTTTTGTAGCAGCTCAGATGGTGTCTAAGCAGCCCAGTTGTTGAGCTTATACCTGTCTGTTCTTTTTATTGGTTATTATTACCTGTCCATTGGTACAACTGTACAAGTAAACCTGCAAAATTTTGTACTGTAAAAAGAACCCTGCAAAGTTTTGTACTGACAGCACCCCATCTGCTGATGGAACTTGCTGGCAATGTTTTGTCGCGGTCTCTAATGCAGTATCTGCTAATTTATTTGATCTGTGTTTGCGTGTTAGTGTATACATGAACAATTGAACATACACTTGTTCTGAATTAGTTGTGCAGCACAGATGTAACTGAAACAATGCAGGTTTGTTTGCATTTCAAATCTCGTGATTCTTTTCCACTCCCATGTTCCACAACAAACACATTTATGCAGTTTTTATTCATCTATGATATCCTACGAGGGCACTGATTCGATAAAAGTATTACGGCACATTGCAAGATTGGCGTGCGCCCGTTTTCACCGACATATTTGTTGCATGTGGCTCAGCAGTCAGCACACCTGAAAGACAGTTTGATATTGGGTTAGTAGAAGAGATCAACCATATGGCGCAGTAACCACACCAGGTGCCTCGCATACCTTCT
>NC_041389.1:519416693-519418572 GCF_002162155.2 Triticum dicoccoides
TTTGTGTTAAGACTTAAGACATGATTTTTTTTCTTCTACAAATTCAGTTTTTCAACACGATTGTCTCATGTCTTTGTCCGTGGTTACTGAGGAAAGTAGTATGTTTCGTGTTTGATCTTCAGGTATCTAGGATTATTGATGGTGACATGGATGATTCCTGTGGTCTGGAGAAGGTTGCTTCCAGTCACTTGCCTAGCTAAATGTATGTACATTCTCTGAATATCTGTCAGACGTCTGTTTATTTCCTCATGTATACAAATCACGCTGTGGTTTGCACAAATATTCTTTAGGGTTCACTCGCCTCCTGTGTTCAACTCGTTGTCCAATCTAGGTAGCACTAATAGCGACAACGATAATAGTGTTCATCTCGTTTCCAGATACATAATTTTCTTTTCAGCTCGAGTGCGTTCTTGCTTTTGATTATGGCATTTCTTACAACATACAGTATGCTTGTGTGATAATATGCTTGTAATTTACAATGTTGTGGTTCAATTTAAAGAGTTTAGCCTTAATAATATTCTTGCAAGTTTTTATTTGCCAAATCACTAAAAGTGGTATTAGATCCTAAAATTATTTTACATATTTGTTTTTAGACATGATTATCTCCTTGCTTTCTTTGAATGATATTGCCAATTTGTTTAGAGTTCTCTATGTTCTGAACATTGCAGGCCAATGCATGAGATAGCATTTGCGTCAACTGATAAGTCAGAGCTACTTAGTCATGTAAACAAACTTAGAGGACATGGTGAGCCAAGGTGAGCCAAGGTGAGCTGCCGCCGTTTCTCCCCATTGCTAGCCCCCACTCTTCCTCTCTTCTAATTGCTCCCTCATTTTCTTCCACTCTGGCTGCCCATCCATCTACTTGTAATCCTTTTTCCTGAAACTATAAGACAATGGCTTACCCTGACATTTTGGTAGTTGTGTGAGATGAAACATGATGCTAAGCCGAACAATTTATTGTTCTTTTTACGCATGAGATCATATTTTGGTAGTAGCGAAGCCTAAACCATGATGCTTTCTTGCTGCTGCTGTAGTCTCTAATGAAATTGTGAGATAATGTAGTTAAGCTAAGTTTCTTGTGGCTCAATAAAACGGATGTTGGTAGTTGCATAAGTTGAACCATGACGCTTGTTAAGCTAATCTCATTGATCTGCACTCTCAAAAATCACAGGAGCCATTTAGAAAAAAGTATGGTACTATTAGAAGTTGATCGTATTATGTACATCAGCTGACTAAAATTTAATTTTGACGCTGCAGATTAGTACAGTTCTTTACTGTTGAAATTTGTAAGGGGATTTATGGAAGGTTTGTTTATCTCTCCTCCCGCTCCAAATTTCAGTATAACATTTTCTAGCACTGACATTTTTCCTCAAAAGTATTTTTGCCTACTTTCATGGTAAGCATATTGTAGATAGTATTCCATTATCACTGATATTTTCCAGTTATAGATGTACATGTAATTCTGTTTCTATAGAAATATGGTTGCTGCGTAGCATATTTTCTTACTAGAAGGTACTTATGTTCCCATTGAATGGACTGAATGCTTATTTTTTTCACGAGCTCCAACACATTTTGTTGGAAATTCTATTGGATGGGTAGATATCTTGCTAGATTTTAAGATTTAGGAGCCCAAGAGCAATGTACTATTTTCTCCAATATGGAAATGAAGTATGCTGTGGGGGGGTGGATGTACTACAAACTGATCTAAAATAAAGAAAGAGCAATCTTTGGGTGACAATGAGATTCATGGAGACTCAATGCAGATTGTCTTTCCTTCCTGTTTGTTTCTTATTCTTGTCATCTCATGTAGTATATGCTTTTGTGCTGAATTACATGGAAGGTCGAGATGACCTCACCTACATAAATGTTTTTTTTGTTA
>NC_041389.1:519419071-519445726 GCF_002162155.2 Triticum dicoccoides
CAGCTGACTAAAATTTAATTTTGACGCTGCAGATTAGTACAGTTCTTTACTGTTGAAATTTGTAAGGGGATTTATGGAAGGTTTGTTTATCTCTCCTCCCGCTCCAAATTTCAGTATAACATTTTCTAGCACTGACATTTTTCCTCAAAAGTATTTTTGCCTACTTTCATGGTAAGCATATTGTAGATAGTATTCCATTATCACTGATATTTTCCAGTTATAGATGTACATGTAATTCTGTTTCTATAGAAATATGGTTGCTGCGTAGCATATTTTCTTACTAGAAGGTACTTATGTTCCCATTGAATGGACTGAATGCTTATTTTTTTCACGAGCTCCAACACATTTTGTTGGAAATTCTATTGGATGGGTAGATATCTTGCTAGATTTTAAGATTTAGGAGCCCAAGAGCAATGTACTATTTTCTCCAATATGGAAATGAAGTATGCTGTGGGGGGGTGGATGTACTACAAACTGATCTAAAATAAAGAAAGAGCAATCTTTGGGTGACAATGAGATTCATGGAGACTCAATGCAGATTGTCTTTCCTTCCTGTTTGTTTCTTATTCTTGTCATCTCATGTAGTATATGCTTTTGTGCTGAATTACATGGAAGGTCGAGATGACCTCACCTACATAAATGTTTTTTTTGTTATTTTTTTTAATGTATGGATGCCTACTGACACTAAATATATTTGTTTAAAATGTTTACCTATGAAGTTTCTATGCTATATAAGAAAGTTGGTCTGAACTATTTGAGGTCATGTTCTATTTTACAGGTTACTCGTATAGTTGCATAGCTGATTCAGTTACATTAGTTCAGAACAAGTGTTTGTATCTATCTTAACTTTCAGGTTACTTGTATTGCATATTGATTGATTTCGTGCAGGCTCCTATGCTAGATTTTTTTTGAAGTGTATGTTCTTTTTTTTAACAAGGGGGTTCATATTCTGGACATATCCTCGTCACAGCAAGTTTATAGTAAATTCCGAAACTCCTAGGTTGAAGTCAGCAAAGATAGCATATTCAATTATATTCAAATAACTGTACATAAGTGCCCTTAAGGATGATAAGCAAGATAAGTGCGCACCGGACCGCCTCAAGAGACGCGCCCCTGGGCGCGTCCCAGCCACTAGTGCCTGTCAACTCGGATGGTGTGATTGAGCTTTCAAGGCGCGTTGTTTTTGTAGAATTAAGGGGACAGCTATTGGTTTCTGTGCTGGGCCATGGGACGGGTTATAAGAAAGGTTTGGTGGCGACGGATACCGCTCTCTTTACACAGATGAATGCCGGCACGAGTCGTGGCATATGCGATCTTGGTTTCTGCAAGGTGCAAGTTACTGTTGCTTGGTCCTTTCTTTCTACCCTGGCAGACATGCTGCTTTCTGCTTAACAGGTGCGTCTGGAGGGTGTCGGGGATAGTTTTCGACCAACCTGTTTAGCCTTTTTAGTGGCGTTTCTAACTCGTAAACTGTTGAAGAACCAGTGGTGTTTTGTAGCAGCTCAGATGGTGTCTAAGCAGCCCAGTTGTTGAGCTTATACCTGTCTGTTCTTTTTATTGGTTATTATTACCTGTCCATTGGTACAACTGTACAAGTAAACCTGCAAAATTTTGTACTGTAAAAAGAACCCTGCAAAGTTTTGTACTGACAGCACCCCATCTGCTGATGGAACTTGCTGGCAATGTTTTGTCGCGGTCTCTAATGCAGTATCTGCTAATTTATTTGATCTGTGTTTGCGTGTTAGTGTATACATGAACAATTGAACATACACTTGTTCTGAATTAGTTGTGCAGCACAGATGTAACTGAAACAATGCAGGTTTGTTTGCATTTCAAATCTCGTGATTCTTTTCCACTCCCATGTTCCACAACAAACACATTTATGCAGTTTTTATTCATCTATGATATCCTACGAGGGCACTGATTCGATAAAAGTATTACGGCACATTGCAAGATTGGCGTGCGCCCGTTTTCACCGACATATTTGTTGCATGTGGCTCAGCAGTCAGCACACCTGAAAGACAGTTTGATATTGGGTTAGTAGAAGAGATCAACCATATGGCGCAGTAACCACACCAGGTGCCTCGCATACCTTCTAGTGCTGACTCAGGACACCTGAAAGACAGCATGATAATGAGTTTAATGACAAGTAACAACCTTGTGAAAATTGTGCGAACATACCAGCCATGTCAGAGTAGCAGTAGCTTATTACCAAAACTATACATAACTATATAAACCATTTGCAACCACTAGAACCAAAGCATTGCCATGGTTTCACATTTCAGTTCAGCTGTATGTATTTTTGATTGCTTACCACCTCTGACATGGTTTCCATGTTGGCCCAAAATTTCCAGATCATCGTATATTCCCTGAGTCACGACATGAAACCGATGATCTTAGCTAGTTTGTTGTCCAAAGTACTTGAAATGTTATTACATTTATCAATGGCCAGGCAATAAGGTTTTCCTGATATCAAGTAGATTAGAAACAGAGCAAAATGATGCTATTTCTATGGGATAGTTTTCGACCAACCTCTTTAGCCTTTTTAGTGGTGTTTCTAACTCGTAACTGTTGAAGAACCGGTGGTGTTTTGTAGCGGCTCAGATGGTGTCTAAGCTGCCCAGTTGTTGAGCTTATACCTCTGTTCTTTTATTGGTTATCATTACCTCTCCATTGGTACAAATGTACAAGTAAATCTGCAACATTTTGTACTGCAACACCTCATCTGCTGATGAAACTTGCTGGCAATGTTTTGTCGTGGTTTCAAATGCACTATCTGTTAATTTTGTTGATCCGTGCTTGCGTGTTAGTGTATACACGAACATACACTTGTTCTGATTCAATTTTGCAGCACAGATGTAACTGAAACAAGACAGTTCTGTTTGCATTTCAAATGTCGTGAT
This sequence comes from Triticum dicoccoides, assembly GCF_002162155.2. Taxonomy (NCBI): domain Eukaryota; kingdom Viridiplantae; phylum Streptophyta; class Magnoliopsida; order Poales; family Poaceae; genus Triticum; species Triticum dicoccoides. The sequence continues at coordinate 519,421,975 of NC_041389.1, forward strand.
TTTTTACACTCCCATGTTCCACAACAAACACATTTACACAGTTCTTATTCATTTAGTATATCCTACGAGGGCACTGAAATATTAGGGCACATTGCAAGATTTGCGCGCGCTGTTTACACCACCATATTTGTTGCATGCGGCAACTGACCCTTTATCGAAAACGTAGAGAAATCCTGTTATACTAGGACCAAATGGCATATATTTTCTTGTTTCTTCTCTAGAATTACCAAAGTTGAAAGTACCGCCAATTGCAAGAAACATAGAAACACTTATTTCAGACACCTGATGGTGAACAAGAATCCATCAAGATAGGCCGAAGAGCTTCGGCTACAACGTCTTCAAGTCATTATGGTAAATACCTGAAGTGTGTAAGCCCCCAGCTTCGAGTTTTCAGTTGTACCACTTGTCATCATCCATCTAAGAGAACAGGAGCATGTCCTTACAAGTTATAACAATGCACAAGTTATTTGTTCAGCTTTGGCATGGAGATAACAAGATATAAAAATTGCCTCTAAATCGTCTCAAACAAGACTTTCACTTTGGGATGCTGGGTTATACTAGTGCAAAGGTGGATTGGTTGAAGGCTAGAGTTCCCCGACAATTGACTGATGTATTGACATGTTTGATTAGTTTAGTAAGGAAGAACAAGGCATTATTGCTAGCATTTCCTATGCCAAATTCTCTTTTATTTTGCTGTTTTTGGTTGTTGATCCGATGCCTAATTTTTTCCCTTTCAGTTCTCGTTTAGTTCATAGTAAAATATTTTGTTCCACATAGGTATATTTGTTGATCCTCTGATGCAGGTTCAGCAATAATAGACTTGCCTGCCTACCAAACTATGAAGCAATTAGTGAAATAATGAGTTCTTCAACAACAATTCTCTTTTTTGTTTTTCTTGTTCAGAGGAATCTGAAAAAACATATCCCAGAAGAATTTAACATGCTTCCAATTATGCTCCCTCCGCCCAAAATTACTTGTCATGGAAATGGATGTATGTAGACGTATTTTTAGTTCTAGATATATCCATTTCTACAAGAATTAATTTGGGGCGGAGGGAGTATCAGATTATAGTCTTAGTTAAAATGGAAATGAGCAAGCTGTTCTGTAACAGAGATCAGCTTGAGACACTCCAATCTCACCTACTAGCTTGAAGTCTCCATATATGTAAATTTCTTAAATTGGACCTTGTGTTTTCCAAACAAAACACTGTGTATGTTACTATGACAAGTTTATAAAACAAAATGCAACATCATGAAGCAACATAACAACCGGCTGTTACCAGAATTTGAGCAAAAATACATTTGTGCGGCCTTTGTATTAAGTTTAGAGCTCTTTTACGGTGATTGGAGAGTTACAATTTGTAATTTCATTAAACTTCAACTCTTAATTTTTCTGGCCCTTGGATCTGGAAAAAGCATTTAAAGATTTAATTTTTCTGTAAAAGGGTAATAGTAATTGAATCTCTCGTCCGCTCACATAGACGCCGCCGCACATCCCGCTTGTTTTTTCGATAAACGACATTCCATTGAATTGATTTATCAAGGTGATACAACCACATCTAAAGAATGCCCGGCCTGTGCATAACATGATGCACACAGTCAACAAGTCCAAACAACCAAAAAGTAAACATAGCTTTACACAAAAATAAATCAATCAAGCCTAGGATGGGGCGGGTCAATTTTCATAAACGTTAGGCTCAACAAGGTTTTTTCCGCTACGCTCCTCACCTAGGGTTTTCCTCCTCTATGGCAATCTGATCGCCTAGAGTCTTCCCATCCAACTTACACTGATCAGCGCCTTCGTCGATCCCTGCAATCTTCCCTGTTGTGCCTTGATGGTCTCCTCGGACGCCAACTCGGCCACGAGCGGCGGCGCCTCGGCGTCCGCCAACCCCGTCCTGGAGGACCTCTTTGACCCACTAGATCTGAACAAGGAGGATTTCAACGATGTGGAAATCGATGTGGAGGTTCCGGTGATCCAAGAAAGTGTGAGGTGGTTAGCCCTTGCTAGGGTTCATACTGAGAAGAACTTCTCCCCGGCCGCCTTCTACAAGGATATGAGAGCGGCCTGGAATCCGGCTCAAAGTGTGAGATTTTGCCCTGTTGGTCCCAATAGATTTGTAGTTCAGGCCTCATGCCTGGGTGATTGGGAGCGGATGATGATGCATAGGCCATGGCTATTTTGAAACATGGCGGTCCTGATGTGCCCGTATGACGGGTTTACCAAAGTTGATGAGGTAGTCTTCGATCATATGCCTATATGGTTACAGATTCACAAGCTCGGATCCATATTGCAAGCAGGAGATTGTGGGCAAACTGTTGAAGGGCGCAGGCAAAATCCTGGAGATGAGGCTGAACGGCAACACCCGCAGCGACTACATTAGGGTTAGGGTGGAGCATGACATAAAACTCCCCCTGACCAAGTTTGTGAGCATTGTACGATCTCAAGCAAGACAAGTCTATCTGGTTCACTATGAGAAGTTGGCCAGATTCTGCAAGTTCTGTGGCCTCATTGGACATGAGCACAAGGAGTGCGGCTTCGGGGTTCATGACCAGCAGAAGCTCAAGTTCGGTGACTGGCTATACGCCGACGGCCCTAGCCGCTCCCGTCCTGAACCAAACCCTAGCAGGGCAGGTGCCCCTCGGCAGCCGGGGGACAAGGGAAGTTCCAAAGCTCCGGTGGATCCTGGGATTCTTGGGACTGATCCGGATATACTGGATAGGGCCTCCAGCCCGACTAAGGTACATCGTGATCACATGGAGCTGGAACGTGAGGCAAGAAAGAGGCTCAACATGGATATAGCTGGGGATGAGGACGTGCACACATCCAATCAGACCAAAACCCTACTTGCCATCACGGATGGTAGTAGGAAGGATGAAGGGGAGACTTCTTCGCCTTCGAGCAGTACGTCTAGTAGCAAACGCGCCAAATTGTCACAAGATCATACTACCAATGAGATATCGGCAGCCTCCCTCGAGGAGGACCGTCGGATGCAATGAATATACTGTTTTGGAACTGCCGGGGGGGGGGGGGAACCGCCGGACAGTTCGTGAGGTCTTGGCCCTCTCAAAAGCCAATATCCCCAAACTAGTCTTCCTATGTGAGACTAGACAGGATTCTGCTAAAGTGGAAAAACTGCGTTGGAGACTCGGTTTGAAAGGCTTTCATGGTGTGAGTAGCGATGGAAGAAGTGGTGGTTTGGCTCTGTTTTGGGATGAGTCGTTGAACGTCACGTGCTAGATTCTTGCAGCCGTTTTATTGATGTCAAGGTAGTTGATGGCGGCTCGAGCACTTCTTGGCGAGGAACTTTCGTCTATGGGGAGCCACGTGTTGAGAACCGTCATCGGATGTGGGAGCAACTGTGTGGGCTTAGGGCCAGATCGCGGGAGCCATGGGTGGTGTGCGAAGATTTTAATGAGGCACTATGGCAGCATGAGCATCTTTCTGGTACTCCGCGGTCTGAAACTCAAATGGTGGCGTTTAGGGATTGCTTGGAAAGGTGCGAGTTGGAGGACCTGGGTTTCTCGGGCTTTCCCTTTACCCACAACAACGGCCAGCAGGCGGATCGGAATGTACAGGTCCGGCTGGACAGGGCATGCGCTGATGAATCTTGGCGGGATTCCTTCCCTGCCGCGAGGGTGGTCCATCTAGCTACACCATGCTCGGATCATTGCCCCGTCTTGATCCAGATGGAGGGCCAGCAAGATGTAAGTCGCCGGGTCCCCACTTTGCGCTATGAAATTATGTGGGAACGGGATCATACTCAACCCGAGATGCTAGACGGGGCATGGAACAGACACAAACAGCCTGGCTGCTTGGTCTCGGTGGCAAAGTCCCTGAAGGAGGTGCTGAAGGATTTGAAAGAATGGAGTAAAATTAAGTTTGGTAACGTGTTAAAGGAGATCGAGAAGTTGTGATCACAACTCGACGAGTTACAGTTGTCGGGCTCAGACTATGCTTGTTATTCGTGCAAAGATGAATGAGTTGGACGAGCTGTTATACCGTGTGGAGATGCTTTGGCTTCAACGCTCTCATATTGATTGGTTAAAAGAAGGGGAACGGAACACAAAGTTTCTGCATAGAAGAGCTGTTTGGCGAGCTCGAAGAAATCTCATACGCCGTTTGCAGAAGCAAGATCGTTCTTGGTGTCATGTTCCGTCAGACATGGAGAGAATGATGTCCTCCTATTTCGAGGAGATCTTTACAAAGGACCCAACTCTCTCTCCGGATGCGGTTCTTGACTGTATTTAGCAGAAGGTTACACCGGAGATGAATGAGTCACTGTGTAGACCCTATACCGAGGAGTAAATCTCGGATGCTTTGTTCCAGATCGGGCCTCTCAAGCCCCGGGCTGCAATGGCCTCCCGACCAGATTTTACCAGCGCAACTGGGGTTTAGTAAAAATAGAGATTGTTGCGGCTGTTCAAGAGTTCTTTTCTTCAGGTGTGATGCCTCATCGTGTGAATGACACAACTATAGTGCTTATTCCTAAAGTTCCCCACCCTCAGGAACTGAAAGATTTCCGGCCTATTAGCTTGTGTAATGTGCTTTATAAGGTGGTTTCCAAGTGTATGGTGAACAGACTACGGCCTTTACTGACAGAACTCATTTCTGAAAACTAGAGCGCTTTCATCCCAGGATGGTTGATTTCTGACAATTCGGTTATTGCGTTCGAATGCATCAATCATATCTAGTCTGTACGGCACTCTGGTCCCGGGCTGTGTGCGTACAAACTAGACCTATCAAAGTCCTACAATCGCGTGGACTGGGATTTTTTGGAGCGTGCTTTGGCAAAATGGGGCTTCTCTCCTTTATGGATCTCCCGTGTCATGGTGTGTGTTTCATCTGTAAAGTATTCGGTGAAGTTTAATGGGAAGTTGTTGGAATTTTTCTCTCCTTCGAGAGGACTTCGTCAAGGTGACCCAATCTCTCCCTTCCTGTTCTTGTTTGTTGCTGATGCTCTCTCCTCCTTGATTCATAAGGCGACGCGACAAGATGGCCTCGAAGGGATAAGAATTTGCAGGGGGGCACCGGAAATCTCCCACCTTCTGTTTGCGGATGATTCTCTACTGTTTTTCCAGGCAACAGAGCATCAGGCACTGCTAGTGAAAGGTTTGTTGAACACGTTTGCGACGGCGACTGGCCAACTGATTAACCCGTCCAAATGTTCCAACCTCTTCTCAAACCAGTGTCCAAAAAATGTTGCATTGCAAGTAAAGAATATTCTGGAAGTTACCCAGGAAGCTTTTGAACCCAAATATTTGGGCTTGCCGATCCCCGACGGCGGGATGCACAAGGGGAAGTTTGAATCTCTACAGGAACGGCTCAGGAAAGTCCTTGTCGACTGGAGTGAGCAGTACATGTCTTCAGGCAACAAAGAGGTTCTGATTAGTTGGTAGCTCAAGCCATTCCGACATATACCATGGGCATTTTCAAAATTCCCTTTTCAGTGTGTGATGACCTGACTCGCATGATACGCCAATACTGGTGGGGGGTGGAGAATGGTAAAAGGAAAATGGCCTGGCTGAGCTGGGATAAACTACGGTTACCTAAATCCATGGGGGGCATGGGTTTTCGGGACATGAAGGCTTTTAACCAGGCTTTGCTCGCCAAACAGGTCTGGAGGCTCATCGACAAGCCAGATAGCTTATGTGCGCATCTGCTGAAAGCTAAATACTATCCCTCTCGACAGCTCCTCGATACAGTCTTTCCGAGCTCCGGTTCGGAGGTGTGGAAAGGAGTTTTGCATGGCCTTGAACTTGTCAAGAAGGGGGTCATATGGCGTGTTGGTAATGGTACTATGATCCGGACGTGGCGCGATCCGTGGATTCCGCGCCCTCAATCATTCCATCCAATTACTCCTAAACGTAATTGTCATTTCAACTGGGTCTCTGATTTCCTTGATGACAATGGTGCATGGAGATTTGATCGGCTGAGGGAGTTTTTCTGGGAGATGGATGTTGAGCACATTCTGAAGATCAGACCCTCGCCGCGCCAACGTGATGATTTTCTATCTTGGCACCCGGAAAGAGTGGCCAATTCACTGTAAGAAGTGCGTACAGGCTGGCCAATTACGAACACAATGACACCTTTGCAAATGGTGCTTCGAGCACCAACCCTGAGGGGAACCGTTCGAGTTGGAACTATATATGGAGGTCCAAGGCCCCCCAGAAGATGAAGCTCACGGCGTGGAGGTGTGCGACAGGTACGCTTGCTACCCAGCAGTGTAAATCTTTCAGACACCTGGCCACGACTTCTACCTGTCCGCTGTGTGGTATTGAAGTGGAGGACTCTTTCCATGCATTAGTAACCTGTACCCATGCAAGAACTCTTTGGATAAATATGAGACGAAGATGGCCGCTGCCTGGGAACGAGGCTATCATCTTTGATGGAAAAGAATGGCTGGTTTACTTGTTGTCTAGGTGTTCTGACGACGTCCGTGACATGATCATCCTGCTTTTCTAGAGGATTTGGCAGTCGCGGAATGATATGACCCATGGGAAGGCATCCCCCGGTGCTTTCGACTGTCGAGTACCTGGATAGCTACTATATATCGATCAAGCTAGCTGGTCGCTATTCCACTGAAGATATCCTAAAGGGTAAGATGACCACTGTGGATAATGGCAGGCCGAGGCTCTCGGTGGAGCGCCCTGCAGTTCCATGGCCAACACCAGCGCAGGGCACCGTGGCGCTCTCGGTTGATGGCTCGTTTCTCCATGACGATGGCTCTGCTGCTGCCGGGATGGTGCTCGGGAACGAATAAGGGGAGATTCTGATGGCCGCGTATCGTTATATCTTTCATTGCAACGATCCTCTCGAAGCTGAGCTACATGCGATCATGCAGGGTATGGCTTTGGCCATTGAGCATTCCAATCTTCCAGTAATCGTGCAAACGGACACCTCGGAAGCCCTATCAAGTTTGACAAATGATGCGTTGGTTCAATCGTGGTATGGTCATATAGTTCTGGAATCAAAGATCTGCTTGGTAGTAGGGAGTTTTCCTCACAAAATATTAGTAGACTTCAAAATAGTGTTGCCGATCGTCTGGCGAAATATAGCCGGTCCGAACGAGCTACGGCTGTGTGGCTTGGTTCGGTTCCACCATCTAGCGAGGACATTTGGCCCCTCGAATGTAACACTATTCATATATAATGAAACTCCCTTTACCCCGCAAAAAAAAAGCCTAGGATGGGGCAGATACCAAAAAATAAATCAATCCCCCTTGTAGATTGGTAGGTCATTGCGCCGTTCGGATCATCCCCGTGCGGCGGCCCCGATCCAGGCGAGAAGCAGCAGTCCGGCACCTTGCTGTCGCTCCTGCCGTCAAGGTTCCGGCCGGCCGATAGTACTGCACGTTGTACATCGCGGCGCGTCGAAGCCTCAGCTGCCCCACCGCTGGAGACAAAGGATCTCTCTCCACCGTACGCCGGATACCCTACTGCCTGAGTCAGCGCTGCCGGTGACATTCCCTCCCGCTACAGATAACTGCATACATGTTGTACTAGCGCAAAGTTTCTTCCTAGCTCGGCCTCCACGATCCCTTTTATCTACACCATTCCTTCTGCTTTGGATATGTGTAAGAAAGCAGCATGAACTGTTTGATGTAGTGTCATTTGCAGGCGCTGTCCTGTCCGACAAAAAAAAGCAGGCTAGGCATGTATGTTAGTCCCCTCGTGTTGTCTCAGTCTGGCGTTCAAAGCTGGTCTCCTTGTACTAGCTCTTCTGATCCTCGTGTTCCCGCGGCGGCTGTCCCATGGTGTGGTTGACACTCAACATCACCCAACCAGCTGCTAGTTCAGAGCAATACATTTTGCCGACACACTAAAGTACTGCAGCTCTGGGTTTTTTTCCTGTTCACAAGTCTGAAGTTATTATGTTCATGTTTACTGTGGTGGTTAGCATACGACAGTCCAATACGCGGGCTGCCGGACACTGGAAAGACATGTTATGGGAGTTGAGATCCGTTGCGGCCGGCCGTAGACTAGTTTTACTCTAGTCCAGTATAGATTTTAATAAAATATGTCTGAAACGTAAATGTTTTCGTTGGTTAGTATAAATATCATTCAGTTTGCATGAATTTTGTCCAGTTTGTTGAAACATTGTTTGAAATGTATGTGGATAGCGTTGGATAGTCGACTCCCGCATACGTGTCCGTACACTTTTTCCCCGGTCCGCGGACAGGTAAGCTGTCTGTTTTACTGGTGAGCGTTGGAGATGCCCTAATCAACACAACTAGCTCTCCTTTTCCATGAAAAAGAAACACATGCATGGCTTCAAGCCAGAGCAAACTATGGAACTAATTCCATGGGCCTGAGAGATGTACCACTAGCAAGCTAGCTGTGTACATATCTCTAATCAAGATGAGAACAACAACTTGATGATCTATCGTGAGGGTGGGGGTGACCTTTCTCGTGCATGGACGGTGCTGTGAGTATCACCGTCACGCACGCACAGGCACAACCCTAATGTACTGTTCATTATTGTGGCGCCCGCGGGGTTGCGAATGCAATCATGGATCCGCCAACGATATTGTCATTGAGAATTTCTCAAATTATGTGACGAATCTATACTTCAAAAAATTAATTGGTCCCATCAAAATTTTGTACCAGTTCCACTGTTACATGTAATTTTCGCAATTTTAGTTTCACAGCTTCTTGTAACTCATTTTTTCCCACCATCAGATTAGGGTGAATGGACGACTTCTAAAATCGTCAATCATCATAACCGTTGTAACTAGATTCAAAATGTAAATGATCTCAATATCCACTTAGCTGATGTAAGTCATGCATAATTCACATATATAGAATAATATACATCAAATAAATGTGGGAATTTGAGTAAAGCTATGAATTTTAGTGGACTCTGTACACACATTTTCTTGGATGTTGGCTCTGTCATTGCTCCCCCGTTCCATATATGAATAAAAACCCAGTTATGCAATGCTTTCTTGGCAATCTCACGTGCAGGTTCTTCAGAATTTTTGACTTAAAGGGCCACATTTGAATGCGAATGGCAAAATTACTAGACGTATGACGGCACTCAAATGTGGTCCTTTTCATGAAATGAAATAGAGAGGGAGAAGCTCATCGATGGTAGCCGAGGAGCCCGATGTTTACTGCTGAATATGATCAGACCGGCAATTACCAACTGTCTCAACTGTTTTGATAGTGTTACTTGACCAAGAATGACTACCACGCCGGCGCATTAAAATGGAGTACCTCCTATCTACTGGATTCCTTTGAAATTCTTATTATATGCTGCTTTTAAGGTCTCGTACTGGACTACGCTTTCAAACTGCCGCCATCTTTATTTCCTCAACTACCAGTGTGCCTTTCATTAATTGATACTCGTACCAACTTGTTTCTTCTTACGAGGGCTATTACGAAACTACTCTACAGACGACTGCGCATGCACGATGTTTGGACGACGGCACCCTTGAACGGTGCAGATTTGTCAAACAATACTACTCAACGGGTGTTGTTGTCTATCGTCCACAAATCGTGCACAAGCTATCGTGTCATCTTCAACGGCAATCCGTTTATGGACAGAGAGGATCAGTCCACGGACACGGATGCGGGAGGCAGCCTTCCAGCGCCAGCCGCATACACCTCAAACCGCATTTTAACTAACCGGACGAATTCATGCAAACCGGTCGATATTCATCAAAGTTCGGATAAAAAAGAGCCAAATCATCCACACATAGCATGGAAATTAAGTCTAGTACAACAAAGTCTCAAATTCATCTCCTTCATGCCCGCGTGCAATGGCCACCTTGCCTCCAGCTGACTGATCAAGTTGCAGTACTTGATGACGCTGACCTGGATAGTGTGCCAGTGATACGACAACGACCTCACGTTTGCGTGGTCGCATAATGTACACATTGTGGGGTGCAATGTGCTTTTCTACGTGAAACTTTTCATGCACTTGCTCCCAGAAGGGTGGCCCTCTGGTTCTGCCTATGAAATCCACGGATACGGCCAGCCATGCATCGCACAATGATTCATCCTCCATGGTCTGAGTAGCTCACCATCCTTCATACTCTAAAAAATGACATAGCATTTCAAAATAAACTCAATGACATTTGACCGAACACCTGCTGGGTGTGGTGTCTGCCATGAAGGTCGTCGACAGGGGGCTGAGTGTACCTGGGTACAAACAGCTCCAGGACTGAAAGCTCCGTTGAAATAGCGAGCGGGCATGTTGGTGCTGATTGCGGACATTCGGCAATGCCTCCGTGGCGGCCGGAGACGAACAACAACGACAGCAGAGGGTGCGGATGCAAAACAAGAGGGAGAAGCGGTGGAGTGGAAGGAAATGGGACCGGGAGGAGGGAATTGTGTGGGCCGAGGGTGTCCGAGTTCTATGTTTCGGATGTCCGGACTCCCAAAAACCTCCCACACTTTTGTCTCCAACTTGCGGGAGAAATCGCGTACGGACCGTCCCGCAGACTGACACAGGTCGGCGTTGGATGACTTCCGCGGTCCGGACAGCGTGGACCGGACGGTTGTTGAAGATGCCCTTACCAAACTTCCATATGGGTACAAGTTGTTGAAAATATGCCCTAGAGGCAATAATAAAATGGTTATTATTATATTTCATTGTTCATAATAATTGTCTATTGTTCATGCTATAATTGTATTGACCGGAAATCCTAATACATGTGTGAATACATAGACCACAACATGTCCCTAGTGAGCCTCTAGTTGACTAGCTCGTTGATCAACAGATGGTCATGGTTTCCTGACTATAGACATTGGATGTCATTGATTACAGGATCATATCATTAGGAGAATGATATGATGGACAAGACCCAATCCTAAGCATAGCACAAGACCCGTTGTTCGGCGCTTAGATCGGAATCCACCGCGATCTGAATCGCTACGAGTATGATTCCTTCACCCGCGTTCTTGTAACGCTTCCATGTCGCGATCTTCAAGGGTATGAAGATGCACTCCCCTCTCTCTCGTTGCTAGTTTCTATGTGTAGAAAATTTTAATTTTTGCAACGATCCCCAACAGTGGCATCATGAGCTTGGTCTATGTGTAGTTTCTATGCACGAGTAGAACACAAGTTGTTGTGGGCGTCGATTCCGTCAATTTACTTGCTACTACTAGTCTTATCTTGATTCGGCGGCATCGTGGGATGAAGCGTCCCGGACCGACCTTACATGTACGCTTACGTGAGACAGGTTCCACCGACTGACATGCACTAGTTGCATAAGGTGGCTAGCGGGTGTCTGACTCTCCCACTTTAGTTGGATCAGATTCGATGAAAAGGGTCCTTATGAAGGGTAAATAGCAATTGGCATATCACGTTGCCGTTTTGGCATAGGTAAAAAACGTTCTTGCTAGAAACCTATAGCAACCACGTAAAAACTTGCAACAACAATTAGAGGACGTCTAACTTATTCTTGCAGCATATAGCGTGTGATGTGATATGGCCAAAAGGATGTGATGAATGATATATATATATATATATGTGATGTATGAGATTGATCATGTTCTTGTAATAGGAATCACGAATGCATGTCGATGAGTATGACAACCGGCAGGAGCCATAGGAGTTGTCTTAATTTATTGTATGACCTGCGTGTCATTGAGTAACGCCATGTAATTACTTTACTTTATTGCTAAACCGTTAGCCATAGTAGTAGAAGTAATAGTTGGCGAGACAACTTCACCAAGACACGATGATGGAGATCATGGTGTCATGCCGGTGACGATGATGATCATGGCGCCCCGGAGATGGAGATCAAAGGAGAAAAAAATGATATTGGCCATATCATGTCACTATTTGATTGCATGTGATGTTTATCATGTTTTACATCTTATTTGATTAGAACGACGGTAGCATAAATAAGATGGTTCCTCATAAAATTTCAAGAAAGTGTTCCCCCTAACTGTGCACCGTAGCGAAGGTTCGTTGTTTCGAAGCACCACGTGATGATCGGGTGTGATAGATTCTAACATTCGCATACAACGGGTGTAAGCCATATTTACACATGCAAAACACTTAGGTTGACTTGACGAGCCTAGCATGTACAGACATGGCCTCGGAACACAAGAGACCGAAAGGTCGAACATGAGTCGTATAGCAGTTACGGTCAACATGAAAATGTTCACCGATGATGACTAGCCCGTCTCCCGTGATGATCGGACACGGCCTAGTTGACTTGGATCATGTATCACTTAGATGACTAGAGGGATGTCTATCTGAGTGGGAGTTCATTAAATAATTTGATTAGATGAACTTAATTATCATGAACTTAGTCTAAAATCTTTGCAATATGTCTTGTAGATCAAATGGCCCACGCTAATGTTACCCTCAACTTCAATGCGTTCCTAGAGAAAGCAAAGCTGAAAGACGATGGTAGCAACTATACGGACTGGGTCCGAAACTTGAGGATCATCCTCATAGCTGCCAAGAAAGCATATGTCCTAGATGCACCGCTAGGTGAAGCACCCGTTTTCCCAGCAACTCAAGACGTTATGAACGCCTGGCAGTCGCGTAGTGATGATTACTCCCTAGTTCAGTGCGACATGCTTTACAGCTTAGAACAGGGGCTCCAAAAGCGTTTTGAGCAGCACGGAGCATATGAGATGTTCCAAGAGCTGAAAATGGTTTTCCAAGCTCATGCCTGGGTCAAGAGATATGAAGTCTACGACAAGTTCTATAGTTGTAAGATGGAGGAGAATGGTTCTGTCAGCGAGCACATACTCAAAATTTCTGGGTTGCACAACCGCTTGTCTCAGCTGGGAGTTAATCCCCCGGATGACGCGGTCGTTGACAGAATCCTCTAGTCGCTTCCACCTAGCTACAAGAGCTTTGTGATGAATTTCAATATGCAGGGGATGGTGAAAACCATTCCTGAGGTATATTCACTGCTGAAATCAACGGAGGTAGAGATCAAAAAGGAACATCAAGTGTTGATGGTCAATAAAACCACTAGTTTCAAGAAAGGCAAGGGTAATAAGAACTTCAAGAAGGACGTCAAGGGAGTTTCCGGGAAGAAGCCAAAGCATGGACCAAAACCTGAGACTGAGTGCTCTTATTGTAAGGGAAACAGTCACTAGAAGCGGAACTGCCCCAAGTACTTAGCGGACAAGAAGGCCGGCAACACCAAAGGTATATGTGATATACATGTTATTGATGTGTACCTTACCAGTACTCGTAGTAGCTCCTGGGTATTTGATACAGGTGCGTTTGCTCATATTTGTAACTCAAAACAGGAGCTGCAGAATAAGTGGAGACTGGCGAAGGACGAGGTGACGATGCGCGCCGGGAATGGTTCCAAGGTCGATGTGATCGCCGTTGGCACGCTACCTCTACATTTACCTACGGGATTAATTTTAAACCTCAATAATTGTTATTTAGTGCCAGCTTTGAGCATGAACATTGTATCTGGATCTCGTTTAATGCGAGATGGCTACTCATTTAAATCTGAGAATAATGGTTGTTCTATTTATATGAGAGATATGTTTTATGGCCATGTCCCGCTGGTCAATGGTTTATTCTTAATGAATCTCGAACGTGATGTTACACATATTCATAGTGTGAATACCAAAAGATGTAAGGTTGACAATGATAGTCCCACATACTTGTGGCACTGCCGCCTTGGTCACATTGGTGTCAAACGCATGAAGAAGCTCTATGCAGATGGACTTTTAGAGTCTCTTGATTATGAATCATTTGACACATGCGAACCATGCCTCATGGGCAAGATGACCAAGACTCCGTTCTCCGGAACAATGGAGGGAGCAACCAACTTGTTGGAAATCATACATACTGATGTGTGTGGTCCAATGAGCGTTGAGGATCGCGGTGGCTATCATTATGTTCTCACCCTCACTGATGACTTAAGTAGATATGGGTATGTCTACTTAATGAAACACAAGTCTGAGACCTTTGAAAAGTTCAAGGAATTTCAGAGTGAGGTGGAGAATCAATGTGACAGAAAAATAAAGTTCTTACGATCAGATCATGGGGGAGAATATTTGAGTCACGATTTTGGTACAGACTTAAGGAAATGTGGAATTGTTTCACAACTCACGCCGCCTGGAACACCTCAGCGTAATGGTGTGTCCGAACGTCGTAATCGAATTCTATTGGATATGGTGTGATCTATGATGTCTCTTATCGATTTACCGCTATCATTTTGGGGATACGCTTTAGAGACATCTACATTCACTTTAAATAGGGCACCATCTAAATTCGTTGAGACTACACCGTATAAATTATGTTTTGGGAAGAAACCTAAGCTGTCATTTCTAAAAGTTTGGGGATGCGATGATTATGTCAATAAACTTCAACCTGAAAAGCTCGAACCCAAGTCGGAAAAATGCGTCTTCATAGGATACCCTAAGGAAACCATTGGGTGTACCTTCTACCTCAGATCCGAAGGCAAGATCTTTGTTGCCAAGAACGGGTCCTTTCTAGAGAAAGAGTTTCTCTCAAAAGAAGTAAGTGGGAGGAAAGTAGAACTTGATGAAGTACTGCCTCTTGAACCGGAAAGTAGCGCAGCTCAGGAAGATGTTTCTATGGTGCCTGCACCGGCTAGAGAGGAAGTTAATGATGATGATCAAGGTACTTCAGATCAAGTTGCTACTGAACTTCGTAGGTCCACAAGGGCACTTTCCACACCAGAATGGTATGGCAACCCTGTCCTGGAAATCATGTTGTTAGACAATGGTGAACCTTTGAACTATGAAGAAGTGATGGCGGGTCCAGATTCCAACAAATGGCTTGAAGCCATGCAATCCGAGATAGGATCCATGTATGAAAACAAAGTATGGAATTTGACAGACTTGCACGATGATCGGCGAGCAATAGAAAATAAATGGATCTTTAAGAAGAAGACGGACGTGGATGGTAATGTTACCATCTATAGAGCTCAGCTTGTTGCTAAGGGTTATCGGCAAGTTTAAGGGGTTGACTACGATGATACCTTCTCACCCGTAGCGAAGCTGAAGTCCGTCTGAATCATGTTAGCAATTGCTGCATTCTATGATTATGAAATATGGCAAATGGACGTCAAAACGGCATTCCTTAACGGTTTCCTTCAGGAAGAATTGTATATGATGCAGCCGAAAGATTTTGTCGATCCTAAGAATGCTAACACGGTATGCAAGCTCCAGCGCTCCATCTATGGGCTGGTGCAAGCATCTCGGAGTTGGAACATTCGCTTTGATGAAATGATCAAAGCGTTTGGGTTTATGCAGACTTATGGAGAAGCCTGCGTTTACAAGAAAGTGAGTGGGAGCTCGTAGCATTTCTCATATTATATGTGTATGACATACTATTGATGGGAAATGATATAGAACTTTTGGAAAGCATAAAGGCCTACTTGAATTAGTGTTTTTCAATGAAGGACCTTGGAGAAGCTGCTTACATATTAGGCATCAAGATCTATAGAGATAGATCGAGATGCCTCATAGGACTTTCACAAAGCACATACCTTGATAAGATATTGAAGAAGTTCAATATGGATCAGTCCAAGAAGGGGTTCTTGCCTGTATTGCAAGGTGTGAAATTGAGCTCGGCTCAAAGCCCGACCATGGCAGAACATAGAGAAAAGATGAGTGTCATTCCCTATGCCTCAGCCATAGGGTCTATTATGTATGCCATGCTGTGTACCAGACCTGATGTAAACCTTGCCGTAAGTTTGGTAGGGAGATACCAAAGTAATCTCGGCATGGAACACTGGACAGCAGTCAAGAATATCCTGAAGTACCTGAAAAGGACCAAGGATATGTTTCTCATTTATGGAGGTGATGAAGAGCTCGTGGTAAAGGGTTACGTCGATGCTAGCTTTGACACAGATCTGGATGACTCCATGTCACAAACCGGATACGTGTTGAATGGTGGGGCACTAAGCTAGTGCAGTTGCAAGCAAAGCGTCGTGGCGGGATCTACATGTGAAGCGGAATACATGGCAACCTCAGAGGCAACACATGAGTCAATCTGGATGAAGGACTTCATTTCCGACCTAGGAGTTATTCCCAATGTGTCGGGCCCGATGACTCTCTTCTGTGACAACACTGGAGCTATTGCCCTTGCCAAGGAGCCTAGGTTTCACAAGAAGACCAGGAACATCAAGCGTCGCTTCAACTCCATTCGTGAAAACGTTCAAGACGGAGACATAGATATTTGTAAAGTGCATATGGATCTGAATGTCGCAGATCCGTTGACTAAACCTCTTCCACGGGCAAAACATGATCAACACCAGAACTCTATGGGTATTCGATTCATCACAATGTAACTAGATTATTGACTCTAGTGCAAGTGGGAGACTGTTGGAAATATGCCCTAGTGGCAATAATAAAATGGTTATTATTATATTTCCTTGTTCATAATAATTGTCTATTGTTCATGCTATAATTGTATTGACCGGAAACCGTAATACATGTGTGAATACATAGACCACAACATGTCCCTAGCGAGCCTCTAGTTGACTAGCTCGTTGATCAACAAATGGTCATGGTTTCCTGACTATAGACATTGGATGTCATTGATAACGGGATCACATCATTAGGAGAATGATTTGATGGACAAGACCCAATCCTAAGCATAGCACAAGATCGTGTAGTTCGTTTGCTAAAGCTTTTCTAATGTCAAATATCATTTCCTTAGACCATGAGATTGTGCAACTCCCGGATACCGTAGGAATGCTTTGGGTGTACCAAACGTCACAACGTAACTGGGTGACTATAAAGGTGCACTACAGGTATCTCCAAAAGTGTCTGTCGGGTTGGCAAGAATCAATACTGGGATTTTTCACTCCATATGACGGAGAGGTATCTCTGGGCCCACTCGGTAATGCATCATCATAATGAGCTCAATGTGACTAAGTAGTTGGTCACAAGATCATGCATTAAGGAACGAGTAACGTGACTTGCTGGTAACGAGATTGAACGAGGTATTATGATACCGACGATCGAATCTCGGGCAAGTAACATACCGATTGACAAAGGGAATTGTATACAGGATTACTTGAATCCTCGACATCGTGGTTCATCCCATGAGATCATCGTGGAATATGTGGGAGCCAACATGGGTATCCAGATCCCGCTGTTGGTTATTGGCCGGAGAGCTGTCTCGGTCATGTCTGCATGATTCCCGAACCCGTAGGGTCTACACACTTAAGGTTCAATGACGCTAGGGTTATAGGGAAGATTTGTATGTGGTTACTGAATGGTGTTCGGAGTCCCAGATGAGATCCCGAATGTCACGAGGAGTTCCGGAATAGTCCGAAGGTGAAGATTTATATATGGGAAGTCATCATGCGGTCACCGGAAGTATTCGGGGGTTTGCTGGTATTATACAGGGACCACCGGAGGGGTTCCGGGGGTCCACCGGGAGGGTCCACCTGCCCTGGAGGGCCCTTATGGGCTGTATGTGGAAGGGAACCAGCCCCAAGTGGGCTGGGCGCCATCCCCCCTAGGGCCCATGCGCCTAGGGTTGGGGGGGGGCCTAAGGCCTCGTTTGGATGCTGGCTATCCCCCCGGGATCCCTGCCTGTTCCCCGGGCCAGGAAACCACGAGCCAATACAGCCTGGGGTGATCCACCGGCGCATTTGGAGGCCCACGACCGCGGGGTAGCCCCGCCCATTCCGCGACTTTTCCCCGGGAGGGCCTTCCACATCTACAGTGTCGGGGAGGAAACCCTCGCTCGCTCGATCTCCCGAACGAGAGGCGGCGGCGGCAAGATCCACGAACGACGCACCACCGCCCTCCTCCATCCAACGCTCCGCCAGGCAACACGCACCACCGCCCTACACCTCGACGCCCCGCTCCTCCGGCGGGGGCGACGGCGACTGCGACCGGGGGCATCATCCTCCCCCTTCCCGGATCTCGTCTCTGCCTCAAAGCTTCAGTCACTTCCGGCGAAGACGACGGCCAGAGGTCATCCTCCTCTTTCTCACCAAGGTTATCCCCTCCTCCTCCTCTTCCACTCACCATTTTTCTTCGCCATGGTGATTTCTTTTTCTGCTACACAAACTGACGAGCTCCTGTACAGATAGAAGTACCTCCTCTCCTATCTGAGATTTGTACCCAAGTGAGCAGCTGTACTGAAGAACACCGAATGCTTTGAAGTGCTCTATCTATCCTGACATCACAAGTGAGCACAACCACCTTTACCTCCTTGTGATGCTAATCTATATGCACAATGTTCTAGTATATTGTGAAGAGGGCAAATTTGTTTGTAGGTGGGTTCGTTCAAGGAGGTAGGATTGATGCAAAATGGTAGTTGAATGACACATGAGATGAACTATATCATAGAAAGCTCGGTGGTTACTATGGTTGTAGGTGGGATGGGTCTGCTGCTGTTTTGGTTTGGCGTGGGTAGCTGAACTTGTTCAGGTGGAAAAAGATGTTGCTTGCTGGGTTAAGATCGTTGATGGCAATAAAACACTAGTTCAATTTTTTTGGCGATGGAAAACTAGTTGAGTTGAGCGTGTTTGTTTTTTTGGTACCCATTGTGTACTAGTTGAGTGAAGGTTGCTTGTGTAGACTATATATGCAAGTCTGATGGATACTGCTTTTGTTGCTCCTATTGGTCCCTAATCTATAGTTGCTGCTATTGCGGGCAAAAATGTTCGTCTGCTCCTTGATGGATATGATGTGATGCCATTCTTTGGTTGATGAAGACTACACTTGTTTTATCGATTTGTCGCTGTGGCTAGCTGGCCGGAGTTCACATCTCTTTGACTGACTGACTACAGCGATTTGTCGCTCTGTCGATTTGAGGTGTTACTACCTTGTATTGTTTGAGGTGTTACTATTGAGTCCAGTCGCATACTTGTTGTAGTTTTGTTTGTTCGTTCATTTCAACCTGCGCTACCTACTGCCTAAATTTGATTGATCCTCCTGACTGATCATTGTTTTCTAGTAGGTATTGATTTGTGGGTCTACTCTATTTACTTATCTATATGTATCTATTCATTATTTTATCGTGTTTCAAATGCAGGTGCTCTGACATTAGAAGTTGGCTTTATCCGAAGACTTTGTGTTCAATTGCTTGGTCCCTTTTGATTCGTCGATCATTGAGAAGTTTTCACTCGGAGCAAGAAAGGTATGTGACGCAGTCATCCCTTTGACATGGCCACTGAGGAAGCTTAAATTATGCAAAACTACTGCTCTTGTGATGTTGTTTTTCTCTGCCTAGTATTGAAAGTGGTCTTATTTTAGTATATGAGAAAACTAATGCTCTTAATTATGTACGTAGATGTTACAATAGAAATGGTATTATCTTTGTATTCACTCCTGAGCTTCCTAGGCTCCTAGCTATTGGTTCTTTGCAGCCATAATAGAGATGGTATTATCATTGCTTTATTTATAATTATTATCATTGTATTAATTTTGTTTTTATTGGGTATAATAGTGATGGATTCTAGGAGAAATAAAATTATTAAGATTATCTCGCAAGAACAAGAAGAAGATGATGAACTATTTTTCCTTTTGGTTCCCGCTTTATATGCTTCCCTTTATGAGGAAAAGCATCCAGTTCACACATCATCTTTATCCGGGGCTGCAAAGGTTAAGGAAATATTAGAAGGCCACGAGAGTTGGTCTAGGGTTGAGTTTCGGATGGAACCTGAAATTTTCAAGTCTATCGTGGATTACCTTAGAAGAGAGAATCTATTGAAGGGCACGTCGCGTGTTGCTGTCGAGGAGCAGTTGGCAATGTTCATGTACATGATTTCGCACAATGCTAGTAATCAAGACCTACAAAAATACTTCCAACACAGCACAGAAACAATTCATAGGAAGATAAACAGGATTTTTGACTTAATTCCAACTCTAGCCCAAAGATTTATAAAGATTCCAAGTTCACTCCAGCCCCACCAGAAGATTGTTTCGAACAACCACTATTGGCCTTATTTCCAGGTGAACCACTACACACACATCTCCATATCAATGGAATTTTTGAAACTTCTCCACATAGATTTCTAAACCTACCAACTTTGTTATTTCTTTTTCAATGTGCAGAACTGCATTGGTGCTATAGATGGAACTCATATCCCCATCACTATTGCTGAAGATAAGGCCCCCCCATTTAGGATTAGGAAAGGAACCCTCTCACAGGATGTCATGGTTGCATGTGATTTTGATCTGAATTTCACATTTATTTCATATGGGTGGGAAGGGTCCGCATCAGATGCAGGAGTTCTTCGTTCTGCTATTAGCAAGGGGTTTCATGTGCCAGATGGAAAATTTTATCTCGTAGATGGTGGATATGCAAACACGCCTTCTTTTCTTGCACCATATCGAGGAGTTCGGTATCACCTGAGTTAATTTAGGAGGCGGCGCTCATCTAATACAGGCTATGCCGACCATAGGGAGTTGTTCAACCATACCCATGCAATCCTCCGGAACCACATCGAAAGGAGCTTTGGTGTTCTGAAAAAACGTTTCCCTATCTTGAAAGTGCGCAATCACTACCCAATAGAGTCACAAATCAAGATTCTGGCGGCATGTGTTGTATTCCATAACATCATTAAACTATAGTCTCAGGGACTACACCCAGTGGGTGCACTCATCGTGCCCCCACTAGTTCTATCAGCTAGACTCAGAGTCGATCAGTTGACCGGAAGCAGTTAACTGTCAGCAGTAAAAAAAATCAGACCATAGCCGATTGCCAGCAATAGACCACGGTCTCGGGGACTACACCCAGTGGGTGCACTCAGCGTGCCCCCACCAGTTTTATTGTTCCACTCGACCATGCTTGAGTGAAACAAGTAAAGTGAGAAATCTCAATACACAAAGACTACAGTCGACTGCCAGCAGTCCACCGTAGAATTGACACACCCAGTGGGTGCATGACAAACATCAAGATTTCCAGTCGATGTTTAACTAACCTGGACATTACTCTGGAGAGCTAAACTCGTGTCATAAGCTGCTTGGCTGGCAGTTCGGATCGCCTTCACCTGCTCCATCATAATCCCGGCCTGGCGTATGGCTTCCTTGGCAGCGCTTGCTTGGTCCTCCGGGACATGGTAGGTGGAGAAGAGAGAAGGCGGGTCAGCACTCGACGACGAAGGGCGGGCAACCGTCAACGGCTCCGCAAAGGACACGGTAGCCCGAGCAACGTTGCTCCCCTCTGGAATCTGTGGTCCAGGTGCTGACACAACCTGAGCAGCCTTGCCAACAGTCGCCTTCCTGCTCCTCCTCTGCCTCAATTGAGCTTCATCATCATCATCAGGGAGATTGATGACAACGCTAGGTGGAGCTGCAAAAGAAGTTCAAAGTCAAAAATAAAGATTCAATCGACCAAAAGCAAAACCACGCAGATAATACCAGGATGAGAAGTAGCAGCATCTTCCATTTCTTGATCCTCATGCCTGGTTGAAGTCTCAGAAGTAGCAGCACTGCGATTTCAAATATCAGTCGGTCAGCGATTGAGTCGACCAAGAATGAAAAACATGAGTTATGTCGTTACCCAGAAACAGTCGGAATCTCCATCCTCATCTTCGGTAGGGCCTTCGCCGGTTTTGTCAGGGCCGCTCGGGGTTGCTTCGACGCCTTTTCAGTCGGCGCCGGTGAAGTTGTCCGAGGATGTTTCGTCGACTGCCCAGCAGGCACGACTCCCTTGCCACATTCGGCCGCAGGGTCGTGGGCGAGTTTGGACCTCCTTTCGGAACGAGGAGGCGCAACTTCCTCCTCCTCTTCCTCCTCATAGGAGCCTGCATCTTCATCACCCTCGTCGGCGTTCGACTCCCACTCCTCTTGGCTTTCGCCTCCGCTTCCTTCCTCCTCTTCGGCCTGTGCTTGCGCCCCGTTGGGCATCGAGTACAACTCGGTGGTTTCCTGAAAGACAACAAGCAAGACAAAAGTCAATCGACTGATCTACGATGAAACAGAATGGACGGAGCAATCGGAGAAAAGTGGTCGTACCTTGTCCGCCTCATAAGAGTGGTCGAGTGGCGGGATCCTCCTGGCTCCCCGTAATGGCAGTCATCCACCTCTCCAGTGTGGCATCATCGACCTCCTCTGGGTGGACCTGACTGGTGTCTTCAGTACCAGAGTACAACCACATCGGGTGGCCCCGGTACTGGAGTGGTTGGATGTGCCACCTAAGGAAAACCTCCAGAAGGTCCATGCCAGTCACACCGTCGTGAATCAATTGGACTACTTGCTCCATCAACATTTTAACCTGAGCCTTCTCCTCCGGAACTACTTTCAAAGAGGATGGCTTGTTCACTCGACTCATAGAGAAGGGAGGGAGCCCAGTCGACTGCCCTGGCGTCGACTGGTCTTGACAGTAGAACTAGGTCGACTGCCACCCTCTGACTGACTCGGGAAGGGTCATAGCTGGGAAAGCGCTCTTACTCCTCATCTGGACCCCGAGACCCCCACACATCTGGATTACCTGAGTTCTCTCGTCATTAGGGCTGGCCTTTTTCACCGTTTGAGAACGACAAGTGAATATGTGTTTGAAGAGGCCCCAGTGCGGCCGACAACCCAAGAAGTTTTCACACAAAGATACAAAGGCGGAGAGATAGGCAATGGAATTGGGGGTAAAGTGGTGAAGCTGAGCTCCAAAGAAATTCAGAAACCCTCGAAAGAAAAGATGCGGTGGCAGAGAGAACCCTCGATCTACATGAGTCGCCAAGAGGACACACTCACCCTCCTGAGGCTGTGGCTGCCACTCCATCCCCGGGAGCCTCGCCGCCCCGTGCGCAATCAGGCCTTCGTCGGCCAGGTCATCGAGATCCTTTTGGGTGATGGTCGAGCGGATCCAATCACCCTGGATCCAACCTTGCGGCAAACGGGACCGCGACGAGGATCCCCCTCGACTGGTCTCTTCCCTTCACCTTCGCCGCCGCCGTCGCCTTCTTCGCCCGCTCCAAAAGCCGTCGTCTTCTCTTTCACCATTGTCGCCGACGAGGCCGGAACGGAGCAGCGGCGTCGGGCAGTTGGTGGGCGCAGCGGATGAATCTGGAGGTGAAGGAGGAGAAAATGAGGAGGCACTGTTCAAAAAACCTCCGCCATTTTCCTTATATGGAGTCACTTCCAAGTGGCCGACAGGTAGGCCCAGGCGATCCTGTCAAATCCCGAAACAGTCGCGCAAGCGATACGTGGCGAAAAAGGCGGCGCGAGAATCGAGGCATCCCTGCCTTATCCCATCCGAGTACCGCGGTATTCTCCGCTTCGCGCGCTTCCCAAAATTCGGATCCCACTAAATCCGCTAACCACCGGGCAACTTGTCAGACGGAAGATCTCCTGCGATCCGTCGCTCGGAAATCCCCAAGTTCATAAAGTTCACTCAACAGATATAAAGAATGGATCAAGGCGACTGAACGAAAGTTGACACCCTCACTTGAAAGTCATTGATCCAGAGCAAAACACCTTTATAGCACCAGAAAGCAGGTCGGAAAGATTGCCAACTCCTTCCTCACTCAAACCTCGATCCATTCGGGGGCTACTGATGAAGTCATGTACCTAGGGTAGGGTCATGAACCTGACCAAGGTATCCTCCCCAAGGACATCTTTTAGAAGAAGCCGTCTTCCAGTCGACCAGGAGGAACTCCACTCGACGGACTAGAAGACACTCGACGAACACAACGACACTCGACCATGAAGACTCACTCGACCACCAGGAGTACAAGATCTACTCTGTATCCAAAAGGTCTATAATTAAGTAGTCTTAATGGTCATGATGACACTTTATGTAGGGCGTTACCAGTAACGCCAGACCTTAATGTACTTTAACCCTCTGCTACGTGGGCTGGCTGGGGTCCTGGCGCCCTCTA
>NC_041389.1:519445736-519477305 GCF_002162155.2 Triticum dicoccoides
CACCTCATCTGCTGATGAAACTTGCTGGCAATGTTTTGTCGTGGTTTCAAATGCACTATCTGTTAATTTTGTTGATCCGTGCTTGCGTGTTAGTGTATACACGAACATACACTTGTTCTGATTCAATTTTGCAGCACAGATGTAACTGAAACAAGACAGTTCTGTTTGCATTTCAAATGTCGTGATTTTTTACACTCCCATGTTCCACAACAAACACATTTACACAGTTCTTATTCATTTAGTATATCCTACGAGGGCACTGAAATATTAGGGCACATTGCAAGATTTGCGCGCGCTGTTTACACCACCATATTTGTTGCATGCGGCAACTGACCCTTTATCGAAAACGTAGAGAAATCCTGTTATACTAGGACCAAATGGCATATATTTTCTTGTTTCTTCTCTAGAATTACCAAAGTTGAAAGTACCGCCAATTGCAAGAAACATAGAAACACTTATTTCAGACACCTGATGGTGAACAAGAATCCATCAAGATAGGCCGAAGAGCTTCGGCTACAACGTCTTCAAGTCATTATGGTAAATACCTGAAGTGTGTAAGCCCCCAGCTTCGAGTTTTCAGTTGTACCACTTGTCATCATCCATCTAAGAGAACAGGAGCATGTCCTTACAAGTTATAACAATGCACAAGTTATTTGTTCAGCTTTGGCATGGAGATAACAAGATATAAAAATTGCCTCTAAATCGTCTCAAACAAGACTTTCACTTTGGGATGCTGGGTTATACTAGTGCAAAGGTGGATTGGTTGAAGGCTAGAGTTCCCCGACAATTGACTGATGTATTGACATGTTTGATTAGTTTAGTAAGGAAGAACAAGGCATTATTGCTAGCATTTCCTATGCCAAATTCTCTTTTATTTTGCTGTTTTTGGTTGTTGATCCGATGCCTAATTTTTTCCCTTTCAGTTCTCGTTTAGTTCATAGTAAAATATTTTGTTCCACATAGGTATATTTGTTGATCCTCTGATGCAGGTTCAGCAATAATAGACTTGCCTGCCTACCAAACTATGAAGCAATTAGTGAAATAATGAGTTCTTCAACAACAATTCTCTTTTTTGTTTTTCTTGTTCAGAGGAATCTGAAAAAACATATCCCAGAAGAATTTAACATGCTTCCAATTATGCTCCCTCCGCCCAAAATTACTTGTCATGGAAATGGATGTATGTAGACGTATTTTTAGTTCTAGATATATCCATTTCTACAAGAATTAATTTGGGGCGGAGGGAGTATCAGATTATAGTCTTAGTTAAAATGGAAATGAGCAAGCTGTTCTGTAACAGAGATCAGCTTGAGACACTCCAATCTCACCTACTAGCTTGAAGTCTCCATATATGTAAATTTCTTAAATTGGACCTTGTGTTTTCCAAACAAAACACTGTGTATGTTACTATGACAAGTTTATAAAACAAAATGCAACATCATGAAGCAACATAACAACCGGCTGTTACCAGAATTTGAGCAAAAATACATTTGTGCGGCCTTTGTATTAAGTTTAGAGCTCTTTTACGGTGATTGGAGAGTTACAATTTGTAATTTCATTAAACTTCAACTCTTAATTTTTCTGGCCCTTGGATCTGGAAAAAGCATTTAAAGATTTAATTTTTCTGTAAAAGGGTAATAGTAATTGAATCTCTCGTCCGCTCACATAGACGCCGCCGCACATCCCGCTTGTTTTTTCGATAAACGACATTCCATTGAATTGATTTATCAAGGTGATACAACCACATCTAAAGAATGCCCGGCCTGTGCATAACATGATGCACACAGTCAACAAGTCCAAACAACCAAAAAGTAAACATAGCTTTACACAAAAATAAATCAATCAAGCCTAGGATGGGGCGGGTCAATTTTCATAAACGTTAGGCTCAACAAGGTTTTTTCCGCTACGCTCCTCGCCTAGGGTTTTCCTCCTCTATGGCAATCTGATCGCCTAGAGTCTTCCCATCCAACTTACACTGATCAGCGCCTTCGTCGATCCCTGCAATCTTCCCTGTTGCGCCTTGATGGCCTCCTCGGATGCCAACTCGGCCACGAGCGGCGGCGCCTCGGCGTCCGCCAACCCCGTCCTGGAGGACCTCTTTGACCCACTAGATCTGAACGAGGAGGATTTCAACGATGTGGAAATCGATGTGGAGGTTCCGGTGATCCAAGAAAGTGTGAGGTGGTTAGCCCTTGCTAGGGTTCATACTGAGAAGAACTTCTCCCCGGCCGCCTTCTACAAGGATATGAGAGCGGCCTGGAATCCGGCTCAAAGTGTGAGATTTCGCCCTGTTGGTCCCAATAGATTTGTAGTTCAGGCCTCATGCCTGGGTGATTGGGAGCGGATGATGATGCATAGGCCATGTCTATTTCGAAACATGGCGGTCCTGATGTGCCCGTATGACGGGTTTACCAAAGTTGATGAGGTAGTCTTCGATCATATGCCTATATGGTTACAGATTCACAAGCTCCCGGATCCATATTGCAAGCAGGAGATTGTGGGCAAACTGTTGAAGGGCGCAGGCAAAATCCTGGAGATGAGGCTGAACGGCAACACCCGCGGCGACTACATTAGGGTTAGGGTGGAGCATGACATAAAACTCCCCCTGACCAAGTTTGTGAGCATTGTACGATCTCAAGCAAGACAAGTCTATCTGGTTCGCTATGAGAAGTTGGCCAGATTCTGCAAGTTCTGTGGCCTCATTGGACATGAGCACAAGGAGTGCGGCTCCGGGGTTCATGACCAGCAGAAGCTCAAGTTCGGTGACTGGCTATACGCCGACGGCCCTAGCCGCTCCCGTCCTGAACCAAACCCTAGCAGGGCAGGTGCCCCTCGGCAGCCGGGGGACAAGGGAAGTTCCAAAGCTCCGGTGGATCCTGGGATTCTTGGGACTGATCCAGATATACTGGATAGGACCTCCAGCCCGACTAAGGTACATCGTGATCACATGGAGCTGGAACGTGAGGCAAGAAAGAGGCTCAACATGGATATAGCTGGGGATGAGGACGTGCACACATCCAACCAGACCAAAACCCTACTTGCCATCACGGATGGTAGTAGGAAGGATGAAGGGGAGACTTCTTCGCCTTCGAGCAGTACGTCTAGTAGCAAACGCGCCAAATTGTCACAAGATCATACTACCAATGAGATATCGGCAGCCTCCCTCGAGGAGGACCGTCGGATGCAATGAATATACAGTTTTGGAACTGCCGGGGGGGGGGGAGGGGACCGCCGGACAGTTCGTGAGGTCTTGGCCCTCTCAAAAGGCAATATCCCCAAACTAGTCTTCCTATGTGAGACTAGACAGGATTCTGCTAAAGTGGAAAAACTGCGTTGGAGACTCGGTTTGAAAGGCTTTCATGGTGTGAGTAGCGATGGAAGAAGTGGTGGTTTGGCTCTGTTTTGGGATGAGTCGTTGAACATGACGTGCTAGATTCTTGCAGCCGTTTTATTGATGTCAAGGTAGCTGATGGCGGCTCGAGCACTTCTTGGCGAGGAACTTTCGTCTATGGGGAGCCACGTGTTGAGAACCGTCACGGATGTGGGAGCAACTGTGTGGGCTTAGGGCCAGATCGCGGGAGCCATGGGTGATGTGCGAAGATTTTAATGAGGCACTATGGCAGCATGAGCATCTTTCTGGTACTCCGCGGTCTGAAACTCAAATGGTGGCGTTTAGGGATTGCTTGGAAAGGTGCGAGTTGGAGGACCTGGGTTTCTCGGGCTTTCCCTTTACCCACAACAACGGCCAGCAGGCGGATCGGAATGTACAGGTCCGGCTGGACAGGGCATGCGCTGATGAATCTTGGCGGGATTCCTTCCCTGCCGCGAGGGTGGTCCATCTAGCTACACCATGCTCGGATCATTGCCCCGTCTTGATCCAGATGGAGGGCCAGCAAGATGTAAGTCGCCGGGTCCCCACTTTGCGCTATGAAATTATGTGGGAACGGGATCATACTCAACCCGAGATGCTAGACGGGGCATGGAACAGACACAAACAACCTGGCTGCTTGGTCTCGATGGCAAAGTCCCTGAAGGAGGTGCTGAAGGATTTGAAAGAATGGAGTAAAATTAAGTTTGGTAACGTGTTAAAGGAGATCGAGAAGTTGCGATCACAACTCGACGAGTTACAGTTGTCGGGCTCAGACTATGCTTGTTATTCGTGCAAAGATGAATGAGTTGGACGAGCTGTTATACCGTGTGGAGATGCTTTGGCTTCAACGCTCTCGTATTGATTGGTTAAAAGAAGGGGAACGGAACACAAAGTTTCTGCATAGAAGAGCTGTTTGGCGAGCTCGAAGAAATCTCATACGCCGTTTGCAGAAGCAAGATCGTTCTTGGTGTCATGTTCCGTCAGACATGGAGAGAATGATGTCCTCCTATTTCGAGGAGATCTTTACAAAGGACCCAACTCTCTCTCCGGATGCGGTTCTTGACTGTATTTAGCAGAAGGTTACACCGGAGATGAATGAGTCACTGTGTAGACCCTATACCGAGGAGTAAATCTCGGATGCTTTGTTCCAGATCGGGCCTCTCAAAGCCCCGGGCTGCGATGGCCTCCCGACCAGATTTTACCAGCGCAACTGGGGTTTAGTAAAAATAGAGATTGTTGCGGCTGTTCAAGAGTTCTTTTCTTCAGGTGTGATGCCTGATGGTGTGAATGACACAACTATAGTGCTTATTCCTAAAGTTCCCCACCCTCAGGAACTGAAAGATTTCCGGCCTATTAGCTTGTGTAATGTGCTTTATAAGGTGGTTTCCAAGTGTATGGTGAACAGACTATGACCTCTACTGACAGAACTCATTTCTGAAAACCAGAGCGCTTTCATCCCAGGACGGTTGATTTCTGACAATTCGGTTATTGCGTTCGAATGCATCAATCATATCCAGTCTGTACGGCACTCTGGTCCCGGGCTGTGTGCGTACAAACTAGACCTGTCAAAGTCCTACGATCGCGTGGACTGGGATTTTTTGGAGCGTGCTTTGGCAAAATGGGGCTTCTCTCCTTTATGGATCTCCCGTGTCATGGCGTGTGTTTCATCTGTAAAGTATTCGGTGAAGTTTAATGGGAAGTTGTTGGAATTTTTCTCTCCTTCGAGAGGACTTCGTCAAGGTGACCCGATCTCTCCCTTCCCGTTCTTGTTTGTTGCTGATGCTCTCTCCTCCTTGATTCATACGGCGACGCGACAAGATGGCCTCGAAGGGATAAGAATTTGCAGGGGGGCACCGGAAATCTCCCACCTTCTGTTTGCGGATGATTCTCTACTGTTTTTCCAGGCAACAAAGCATCAGACACTGCTAGTGAAAGGTTTGTTGAACACGTTTGTGACGGCGACTGGCCAACTGATTAACCCGTCCAAATGTTCCATCCTCTTCTCAAACCAGTGTCCAAAAAATGTTGCATTGCAAGTAAAGAATATTATGGAAGTTACCCAGGAAGCTTTTGAACCCAAATATTTGGGCTTGCCGATCCCCGACGGCGGGATGCACAAGGGGAAGTTTGAATCTCTACAGGAACGGCTCAGGAAAGTCCTTGTCGACTGGAGTGAGCAGTACATGTCTTCAAGCAACAAAGAGGTTCTGATTAGTTGGTAGCTCAAGCCATTCCGACATATACCATGGGCATTTTCAAAATTCCCTTTTCAGTGTGTGATGACCTGACTCGCATGATACGCCAATACTGGTGGGGGGTGGAGAACGGTAAAAGGAAAATGGCTTGGCTGAGCTGGGATAAACTACGGTTACCTAAATCCATGGGGGGCATGGGTTTTCGGGACATGAGGGCTTTTAACCAGGCTTTGCTCGCCAAACAGGCCTGGAGGCTCATCGACAAGCCAGATAGCTTATGTGCGCATCTGCTGAAAGCTAAATACTATCCCTCTCAACAGCTCCTCGATACAGTCTTTCCGAGCTCCGGTTCGGAGGTGTGGAAAGGAGTTTTGCATGGCCTTGAACTTGTCAAGAAGGGGGTCATATGGCGTGTTGGTAATGGTACTATGATCCGGACGTGGCGCGATCCGTGGATTCCACGCCCTCAATCATTCCATCCAATTACTCCTAAACGTAATTGTCGTTTCAACTGGGTCTCTGATTTCCTTGAGGACAATGGTGCTTGGAGATTTGATCGGCTGAGGGAGTTTTTCTGGGAGATGGATGTTGAGCACATTCTGAAGATCAGACCCTCGCCGCGCCAACGTGATGATTTTCTATCTTGGCACCCGGAAAGAGTGGCCAATTCACTGTAAGAAGTGCGTACAGGCTGGCCAATTACGAACACAATGACACCTTTGCAAATGGTGCTTCGAGCACCAACCCTGAGGGGAACCGTTCGACTTGGAACTATATATGGAGGTCCAAGGTCCCCCAGAAGATGAAGCTCACGGCGTGGAGGTGTGCGACAGGTACGCTTGCTACCCAGCAGTGTAAATCTTTCAGACACCTGGCCACGACTTCTACCTGTCCGCTGTGTGGTATTGAAGTCGAGGACTCTTTCCATGCATTAGTAACCTGTACCCATGCAAGAACTCTTTGGATAAATATGATACGAAGATGGCCGCTGCCTGGGAACGAGGCTATCATCTTTGATGGAAAAGAATGGCTGGTTTACTTGCTGTCTAGGTGTTCTGACGACGTCCGTGACATGATCATCCTGCTTTTCTAGAGGATTTGGCAGTTGCGGAATGATATGACCGATGGGAAGGCATCCCTCGGTGCTTTCTACTGTCGAGTACCTGGATAGCTACTATATATCGATCAAGCTAGCTGGTCGCTATTCCACTGAAGATATCCTAAAGGGTAAGATGACCACTATGGATAATGACATGCCGAGGCTCTCGGTGGAGCGCCCTGCAGTTCCATGGCCAACACCAGCGCAGGGCACCGTGGGGCTCTCGGTTGATGGCTCGTTTCTCCATGACGATGGCTCTGCTGCTGCCGGGATGGTGCTCAGGAACGAAAAAGGGGAGATTCTGATGACCGCGTATCGTTATATCTTTCATTGCAACGATCCTCTCGAAGCTGAGCTACATGCGATCATGCAGGGTATGGCTTTGGCCATTGAGCATTCCAATCTTCCAGTAATCGTGCAAATGGACTCCTCGGAAGCCCTATCTAGTTTGACAAATGATGCGTTGGTTCAATCGCGGTATGGTCATATAGTTTTGGAATCAAAGATCTGCTTGGTAGTAGGGAGTTTTCCTCACAAAATATTAGTAGACTTCAAAATAGTGTTGCCGATCGTCTGGCGAAATATAGCCGGTCCGAACGAGCTACGGCTGTGTGGCTTGGTTCGGTTCCACCATCTAGCGAGGACATTTGGCCCCTCGAATGTAACACTATTCATATATAATGAAACTCCCTTTACCCCGCAAAAAAAAGCCTAGGATGGGGCAGATACCAAAAAATAAATCAATCCCCCTTGTAGATTGGTAGGTCGGTGCGCCGTTCGGATCATCCCCGTGCGGCGGCCCCGATCCAGGCGAGAAGCAGCAGTCCGGCACCTTGCTGTCGCTCCTGCCGTCAAGGTTCCGGCCGGCCGATAGTACTGCACGTTGTACATCGCGGCGCATCGAAGCCTCAGCTGCCCCACCGCTGGAGACAAAGGATCTCTCTCCACCGTACGCCGGATACCCTACTGCCTGAGTCAGCGCCGCCGGTGACATTCCCTCCCGCTACAGATAACTGGATACATGTTGTACTACCGCAAAGTTTCTTCCTAGCTCGGCCTCCACGATCCCTTTTATCTACACCATTCGTTCTGCTTTGGGATATGTGTAAGAAAGCAGCATGAACTGTTTGATGTAGTGTCATTTGCAGGCGCTGTCCTGTCCGACAAAAAAAAGCAGGCTAGGCATGTATGTTAGTCCCCTCGTGTTGTCTCAGTCTGGCGTTCAAAGCTGGTCTCCTTGTACTAGCTCTTCTGATCCTCGTGTTCCCGCGGCGGCTGTCCCATGGTGTGGTTGACACTCAACATCACCCAACCAGCTGCTAGTTCAGAGCAATACATTTTGCCGACACGCTAAAGTACTGCAGCTCTGGGTTTTTTTCCTGTTCACAAGTCTGAAGTTATTATGTTCATGTTAACTGTGGTGGTTAGCATACGACAGTCCAATACGCGGGCTGCCGGACACTGGGAAGACATGTTATGGGAGTTGAGATCCGTTGCGGCCGGCCGTAGACTAGTTTTACTCTAGTCCAGTATAGATTTTAATAAAATATGTCTGAAACGTAAATGTTATCGTTGGTTAGTATAAATATCATCCAGTTTGCATGAATTTTGTCCAGTTTGTTGAAACATTGTTTAAAATATATGTGGATAGCGTTGGATAGTCGGCTCCCGCATACGTGTCCGTAGACTTTTTCCCCGGTCCGCGGACAGGTAAGCTGTCTGTTTTACTGGTGAGCGTTGGAGATGCCCTAATCAACACAACTAACTCTCCTTTTCCATGAAAAAGAAACACATGCATGGCTTCAAGCCAGAGCAAACTATGGAACTAATTCCATGGGCCTGAGAGATGTAGCACTAGCAAGCTAGCTGTGTACATATCTCTAATCAAGATGAGAACAACAACTTGATGATCTATCGTGAGGGTGGGGGTGACCTTTCTCGTGCATGGACGGTGCTGTGAGTATCACCGTCACGCACGCACAGGCACAACCCTAATGTACTGTTCATTATTGTGGCGCCCGCGGGGTTGCGAATGCAATCATGGATCCGCCAACGATATTGTCATTGAGAATTTCTCAAATTATGTGACGAATCTATACTTCAAAAAATTAATTGGTCCCATCAAAATTTTGTACCAGTTCCGCTGTTACATGTAATTTTCGCAATTTTAGTTTCACAGCTTCTTGTAACTCATTTTTTCCCACCATCAGATTAGGGTGAATGGACGACTTCTAAAATCGTCAATCATCATAACCGTTGTAACTAGATTCAAAATGTAAATGATCTCAATATCCACTTAGCTGATGTAAGTCATGCATAATTCACATATATAGAATAATATACATCAAATAAATGTGGGAATTTGAGTAAAGCTATGAGTTTTAGTGGACTCTGTACACACATTTTCTTGGATGTTGGCTCTGTCATTGCTCCCCCGTTCCATATATGAATAAAAACCCAGTTATGCAATGCTTTCTTGGCAATCTCACGTGCAGGTTCTTCAGAATTTTTGACTTAAAGGGCCACATTTGAATGC
Source organism: Triticum dicoccoides (assembly GCF_002162155.2). Lineage (NCBI taxonomy): Eukaryota > Viridiplantae > Streptophyta > Magnoliopsida > Poales > Poaceae > Triticum > Triticum dicoccoides. The sequence goes on from NC_041389.1 coordinate 519,454,934, forward strand.
GAATGGCAAAATTACTAGACGTATGACGGCACTCAAATGTGGTCCTTTTCATGAAATGAAATAGAGAGGGAGAAGCTCATCGATGGTAGCCGAGGAGCCCGATGTTTACTGCTGAATATGATCAGACCGGCAATTACCAACTGTCTCAACTGTTTTGATAGTGTTACTTGACCAAGAATGACTACCACGCCGGCGCATTAAAATGGAGTACCTCCTATCTACTGGATTCCTTTGAAATTCTTATTATATGCTGCTTTTAAGGTCTCGTACTGGACTACGCTTTCAAACTGCCGCCATCTTTATTTCCTCAACTACCAGTGTGCCTTTCATTAATTGATACTCGTACCAACTTGTTTCTTCTTACGAGGGCTATTACGAAACTACTCTACAAACGACTGCGCATGCACGATGTTTGGACGACGGCACCCTTGAACGGTGCAGATTTGTCAAACAATACTACTCAACGGGTGTTGTTGTCTATCGTCCACAAATCGTGCACAAGCTATCGTGTCATCTTCAACGGCAATCCGTTTATGGACAGAGAGGATCAGTCCGCGGACACGGATGCGGGAGGCAGCCTTCCAGCGCCAGCCGCATACACCTCAAACCGCATTTTAACTAACCGGACGAATTCATGCAAACCGGTCGATATTCATCAAAGTTCGGATAAAAAACAGCCAAATCATCCACACATAGCATGGAAATTAAGTCTAGTACAACAAAGTCTCAAATTCATCTCCTTCATGCCCGCGTGCAATGGCCACCTTGCCTCCAGCTGACTGATCAAGTTGCAGTACTTGATGACGCTGACCTGGATAGCGTGCCAGTGATACGACAACGACCTCACGTTTGCGTGGTCGCATAATGTACACATTGTGGGGTGCAATGTGCTTTTCTACGTGAAACTTTTCATGCACTTGCTCCCAGAAGGGTGGCCCTCTGGTTCTGCCTATGAAATCCACGGATACGGCCAGCCATGCATCGCACAATGATTCATCCTCCATGGTCTGAGTAGCTCACCATCCTTCATACTCTAAAAAATGACATAGCATTTGAAAATAAGCTCAATGACATTTGACCGAACACCTGCTGGGTGTGGTGTCTGCCATGAAGGTCGTCGACAGGGGGCTGAGTGTACCTGGGTACAAACAGCTCCAGGACTGAAAGCTCCGTTGAAATAGCGAGCGGGCATGTTGGTGCTGATTGCGGACGTTCGGCAATGCCTCCGTGGCGGCCGGAGACGAACAACAACGACAGCAGAGGGTGCGGATGCAAAACAAGAGGGAGAAGCGGTGGAGTGGAAGGAAATGGGACCAGGAGGAGGGAATTGTGTGGGCCGAGGGTGTCTGAGTTCTATGTTTCGGATGTCTGGACTCCCAAAAACCTCCCACACTTTTGTCTCCAACTTGCGGGAGAAATCGCGTACGGACCGTCCTGCAGACTGACACAGGTCGGCGTTGGATGACTTCCGCGGTCCGGACAGCGTGGACCGGACGGTTGTTGAAGATGCCCTTACCAACCTTCCATATGGGTACAAGCTGTTGAAAATATGCCCTAGAGGCAATAATAAAATGGTTATTATTATATTTCATTGTTCATAATAATTGTCTATTGTTCATGCTATAATTGTATTGACCGGAAATCCTAATACATGTGTGAATACATAGACCACAACATGTCCCTAGTGAGCCTCTAGTTGACTAGCTCGTTGATCAACAGATGGTCATGGTTTTCTAACTATAGACATTGGATGTCATTGATTACAGGATCACATCATTAGGAGAATGATATGATGGACAAGACCCAATCCTAAGCATAGCACAAGACCCGTTGTTCGGCGCTTAGATCGGAATCCACCGCGATCTGAATCGCTACGAGTATGATTCCTTCATCCGCGTTCTTGTAACGCTTCCATGTCGCGATCTTCAAGGGTATGAAGATGCACTCCCCTCTCTCTCGTTGCTAGTTTCTATGTGTAGAAAATTTTAATTTTTGCAACGATCCCCAACAGTGGCATCATGAGCTTGGTCTATGTGTAGTTTCTATGCACGAGTAGAACACAAGTTGTTGTGGGCGTCGATTCCGTCAATTTACTTGCTACTACTAGTCTTATCTTGATTCGCCGGCATCGTGGGATGAAGCGTCCCGGACCGACCTTACATGTACGCTTACGTGAGACAGGTTCCACCGACTGACATGCACTAGTTGCATAAGGTGGCTAGCGGGTGTCTGACTCTCCCACTTTAGTTGGATCAGATTCGATGAAAAGGGTCCTTATGAAGGGTAAATAGCAATTGGCATATCACATTGTCGTTTTGGCATAGGTAAAAAACGTTCTTGCTAGAAACCTATAGCAACCACGTAAAAACTTGCAACAACAATTAGAGGACGTCTAACTTGTTCTTGCAGCATATAGCGTGTGATGTGATATGGCCAAAAGGATGTGATGAATGATATATATGTGATGTATGAGATTGATCATGTTCTTGTAATAGGAATCACGAATGCATGTCGATGAGTATGACAACCGGCAGGAGCCATAGGAGTTGTCTTAATTTATTGTATGACCTGCGTGTCATTGAGTAACGCCATGTAATTACTTTACTTTATTGCTAAACCGTTAGCCATAGTAGTAGAAGTAATAGTTGGCGAGACAACTTCACGAAGACACGATGATGGAGATCATGGTGTCATGCCGGTGACGATGATGATCATGGCGCCCCGGAGATGGAGATCAAAGGAGAAAAAAATGATATTGGCCATATCATGTCACTATTTGATTGCATGTGATGTTTATCATGTTTTACATCTTATTTGCTTAAAACGACGGTAGCATAAATAAGATGATTCCTCATAAAATTTCAAGAAAGTGTTCCCCCTAACTGTGCACCATAGCGAAGGTTCGTTGTTTCGAAGCACCACGTGATGATCGGGTGTGATAGATTCTAACATTCGCATACAACGGGTGTAAGCCATATTTACACATGCAAAACACTTAGGTTGACTTGACGAGCCTAGCATGTACAGACATGGCCTCGGAACACAAGAGACCGAAAGGTCGAACATGAGTCGTATAGCAGTTACGATCAACATGAAAATGTTCACCGATGATGACTAGTCCGTCTCCCGTGATGATCGGACACGGCCTAGTTGACTTGGATCATGTATCACTTAGATGACTAGAGGGATGTCTATCTGAGTGGGAGTTCATTAAATAATTTAATTAGATGAACTTAATTATCATGAACTTAGTCTAAAATCTTTGCAATATGTCTTGTAGATCAAATGGCCCACGCTAATGTTACCCTCAACTTCAATGCGTTCCTAGAGAAAGCAAAGCTGAAAGACGATGGTAGCAACTATACGGACTGGGTCCGGAACTTGAGGATCATCCTCATAGCTGCCAAGAAAGCATATGTCCTAGATGCACCGCTAGGTGAAGCACCCGTTTTCCCAGCAACTCAAGACGTTATGAACGCCTGGCAGTCGCGTAGTGATGATTACTCCCTAGTTCAGTGCGACATGCTTTACAGCTTAGAACAGGGGCTCCAAAAGCGTTTTGAGCAGCATGGAGCATATGAGATGTTCCAAGAGCTGAAAATGGTTTTCCAAGCTCATGCCTGGGTCAAGAGATATGAAGTCTACGACAAGTTCTATAGTTGTAAGATGGAGGAGAATGGTTCTGTCAGCGAGCACATACTCAAAATTTCTGGGTTGCACAACTGCTTGTCTCAGCTGGGAGTTAATCCCCCGGATGACGCGGTCGTTGACAGAATCCTCTAGTCGCTTCCACCTAGCTACAAGAGCTTTGTGATGAATTTCAATATGCAGGGGATGGTGAAAACCATTCCTGAGGTATATTCAATGCTGAAATCAACGGAGGTGGAGATCAAAAAGGAACATCAAGTGTTGATGGTCAATAAAACCACTAGTTTCAAGAAAGGCAAGGGTAAGAAGAACTTCAAGAAGGACGTCAAGGGAGTTTCCAGGAAGAAGCCAAAGCATGGACCAAAACCTGAGACTGGGTGCTCTTATTGTAAGGGAAACAGTCACTAGAAGCGGAACTGCCCCAAGTACTTAGCGGACAAGAAGGCCGGCAACACCAAAGGTATATGTGATATACATGTTATTGATGTGTACCTTACCAGTACTCGTAGTAGCTCCTGGGTATTTTATACATGTGCGTTTGCTCATATTTGTAACTCAAAATAGGAGCTGCAGAATAAGTGGAGACTGGCGAAGGATGAGGTGACGATGCGTGTCAGGAATGGTTCCAAGGTCGATGTGATCGCCGTTGGCACGCTACCTCTACATTTACCTACGGGATTAGTTTTAAACCTCAATAATTGTTATTTAGTGCCAGCTTTGAGCATGAACATTGTATCTGGATCTCGTTTAATGCGAGATGGCTACTCATTTAAATCTGAGAATAATGGTTGTTCTATTTATATGAGAGACATGTTTTATGGCCATGTCCCGCTGGTCAATGGTTTATTCTTAATGAATCTCGAACATGATGTTACACATATTCATAGTGTGAATACCAAAAGATGTAAGGTTGACAATGATAGTCCCACATACTTGTGGCACTGCCGCCTTGGTCACATTGGTGTCAAACGCATGAAGAAGCTCTATGCAGATGGACTTTTAGAGTCTCTTGATTATGAATCATTTGACACATGCGAACCATGCCTCATGGGCAAGATGACCAAGACTCCATTCTCCGGAACAATGGAGGGAGCAACCAACTTGTTGGAGATCATACATACTGATGTGTGTGGTCCAATGAGCGTTGAGGATCGCGGTGACTATCGTTATGTTCTCACCCTCACTGATGACTTAAGTAGATATGGGTATGTCTACTTAATGAAACACAAGTCTGAGACCTTTGAAAAGTTCAAGGAATTTCAGAGTGAGGTGGAGAATCAATGTGACAGAAAAATAAAGTTCTTACGATCAGATCGTGGGGGAGAATATTTGAGTCACGAGTTTGGTACACACTTAAGGAAATGTGGAATTGTTTCACAACTCACGCCGCCTGGAACACCTCAGCGTAATGGTGTGTCCGAACGTCGTAATCGAATTCTATTGGATATGGTGTGATCTATGATGTCTCTTATCGATTTACCGCTATCATTTTGGGGATACGCTTTAGAGACATCTACATTCACTTTAAATAGGGCACCATCTAAATTCGTTGAGACTACACCGTATAAATTATGTTTTGGGAAGAAACCTAAGCTGTCATTTCTAAAAGTTTGGGGATGCGATGATTATGTCAATAAACTTCAACCTGAAAAGCTCGAACCCAAGTCAGAAAAATGCGTCTTCATAGGATACCCTAAGGAAACCATTGGGTGTACCTTCTACCTCAGATCCGAAGGCAAGATCTTTGTTGCCAAGAACGGGTCCTTTCTGGAGAAAGAGTTTCTCTCAAAAGAAGTAAGTGGGAGGAAAGTAGAACTTGTTGAAGTACTGCCTCTTGAACCGGAAAGTAGCGCAACTCAGGAAGATGTTTCTGTGGTGCCTGCACCGGCTAGAGAGGAAGTTAATGATGATGATCAAGGTACTTCAGATCAAGTTGCTACTGAACTTCGTAGGTCCACAAGGGCACTTTCCACACCAGAATGGTATGGCAACCCTGTCCTGGAAATCATGTTGTTAGACAATGGTGAACCTTTGAACTATGAAGAAGTGATGGCGGGCCCAGATTCCAACAAATGGCTTGAAGCCATGCAATCCGAGATAGGATCCATGTATGAAAACAAAGTATGGAATTTGACAGACTTGCACGATGATCGGCGAGCGATAGAAAATAAATGGATCTTTAAGAAGAAGACGGACGCGGATGGTAATGTTACCATCTATAGAGCTCAGCTTGTTGCTAAGGGTTATCGGCAAGTTTAAGGGGTTGACTACGATGAGACCTTCTCACCCGTAGCGAAGCTGAAGTCCGTCTGAATCATGTTAGCAATTGCTGCATTCTATGATTATGAAATATGGCAAATGGACGTCAAAACGGCATTCGTTAATGGTTTCCTTCAGGAAGAATTGTATATGATGCAGTCGAAAGATTTTGTCGATCCTAAGAATGCTAACACGGTATGCAAGCTCTAGCGCTCCATCTATGGGCTGGTGCAAGCATCTCGGAGTTGGAACATTCGCTTTGATGAAATGATCAAAGCGTTTGGGTTTATGCAGACTTATGGAGAAGCCTGCGTTTACAAGAAAGTGAGTGGGAGCTCGTAGCATTTCTCATATTATATGTGTATGACATACTATTGATGGGAAATGATATAGAACTTTTGGAAAGCATAAAGGCCTACTTGAATAAGTGTTTTTCAATGAAGGACCTTGGAGAAGCTGCTTACATATTAGGCATCAAGATCTATAGAGATAGATCGAGATGCCTCATAGGACTTTCACAAAGCACATACCTTGATAAGATATTGAAGAAGTTCAATATGGATCAGTCCAAGAAGGGGTTCTTGCCTGTATTGCAAGATGTGAAATTGAGCTCGGCTCAAAGCCCGACCACGGCAGAACATAGAGAAAAGATGAGTGTCATTCCCTATGCCTCAGCCATAGGGTCTATTATGTATGCCATGCTGTGTACCAGACCTGATGTAAACATTGCCGTAAGTTTGGTAGGGAGATACCAAAGTAATCTCGGCATGGAACACTGGACAGCGGTCAAGAATATCCTGAAGTACCTGAAAAGGACCAAGGATATGTTTCTCATTTATGGAGGTGACGAAGAGCTCATGGTAAAGGGTTACGTCGATGCTAGCTTTGACACAGATCTGGATGACTCCATGTCACAAACCGGATACGTGTTGAATGGTGGGGCACTAAGCTAGTGCAGTTGCAAGCAAAGCGTCGTGGCGGGATCTACATGTGAAGCGGGATACATGGCAGCCTCAGAGGCAGCACATGAGTCAATCTGGATGAAGGAGTTCATTTCCGACCTAGGAGTTATTCCCAATGCGTCGGGCCCGATGACTCTCTTCTGTGACAACACTGGAGCTATTGCCCTTGCCAAGGAGCCTAGGTTTCACAAGAAGACCAGGAACATCAAGCGTCGCTTCAACTCCATTCGTGAAAACGTTCAAGACGGAGACATAGATATTTGTGAAGTGCATATGGATCTGAATGTCGCAGATCCGTTGACTAAACCTCTTCCACGGGCAAAACATGATCAACACCAGAACTCTATGGGTATTCGATTCATCACAATGTAACTAGATTATTGACTCTAGTGCAAGTGGGAGACTGTTGGAAATATGCCCTAGTGGCAATAATAAAATGGTTATTATTATATTTCCTTGTTCATAATAATTGTCTATTGTTCATGCTATAATTGTATTGACCGGAAACCGTAATACATGTGTGAATACATAGACCACAACATGTCCCTAGCGAGCCTCTAGTTGACTAGCTCGTTGATCAACAAATGGTCATGGTTTCCTGACTATAGACATTGGATGTCATTGATAACGGGATCACATCATTAGGAGAATGATGTGATGGACAAGACCCAATCCTAAGCATAGCACAAGATCGTGTAGTTCGTTTGCTAAAGCTTTTCTAATGTCAAATATCATTTCCTTAGACCATGAGATTGTGCAACTCCCGGATACCGTAGGAATGCTTTGGGTGTACCAAACGTCACAACGTAACTGGGTGACTATAAAGGTGCACTACAGGTATCTCCAAAAGTGTCTGTTGGGTTGGCAAGAATCGATACTGGGATTTTTCACTCCATATGACGGAGAGGTATCTCTGGGGCCACTCGGTAATGCATCATCATAATGAGCTCAATGTGACTAAGTAGTTGGTCACAAGATCATGCATTAAGGAACGAGTAACGTGACTTGCTGGTAACGAGATTGAACGAGGTATTAGGATACCGACGATCGAATCTCGGGCAAGTAACATACCGATTGACAAAGGGAATTGTATACAGGATTACTTGAATCCTCGACATCGTGGTTCATCCGATGAGATCATCGTGGAATATGTGGGAGCCAACATGGGTATCCAGATCCCGCTGTTGGTTATTGGCCGGAGAGCTGTCTCAGTCATGTCTGCATGATTCCCGGACCCGTAGGGTCTACACACTTAAGGTTCAATGACGCTAGGGTTATAGGGAAGATTTGTATGTGGTTACTGAATGGTGTTCGGAGTCCCAGATGAGATCCCGAATGTCACGAGGAGTTCCGGAATAGTCCGAAGGTGAAGATTTATATATGGGAAGTCATCATGCGGTCACCGGAAGTATTCGGGGGTTTGCTGGTATTATACAGGGACCACCGGAGGGGTTCCGGGGGTCCACCGGGAGGGTCCACCTGCCCTGGAGGGCCCTTATGGGCTGTATGTGGAAGGGAACCAGCCCCAAGTGGGCTGGGCGCCATCCCCCCTAGGGCCCATGCGCCTAGGGTTGGGGGGGGGGCCTAAGGCCTCGTTTGGATGCTGGCTATCCCCCCGGGATCCCTGCCTGTTCCCCGGGCCAGGAAACCACGAGCCAATACAGCCCGGGGTGATCCACCGGCGCATTTGGAGGCCCACGACCGCGGGGTAGCCCCGCCCATTCCGCGACTTTTCCCCGGGAGGGCCTTCCACGTCTGCAATGTCGGGGAGGAAACCCTCGCTCGCTCGATCTCCCGAACGAGAGGCGGCGGCGGCAAGATCCACGAACGACGCACCACCGCCCTCCTCCATCCAACGCTCCGCCAGGCAACACGCACCACCGCCCTACACCTTGACGCCCCGCTCCTCCGGCGGGGGCGACGGTGACTGCGACCGGGGGCATCATCCTCCCCCTTCCCGGATCTCGTCTCTGCCTCAAAGCTTCAGTCACTTCCGGCGAAGACGACGGCCAGAGGTCATCCTCCTCTTTCTCACCAAGGTTATCCCCTCCTCCTCCTCTTCCACTCACCATTTTTCTTCGCCATGGTGATTTCTTTTTCTGCTACACAAACTGACGAGCTCCTGTACAGATAGAAGTACCTCCTCTCCTGTCTGAGATTTGTACCCAAGTGAGCAGCTGTACTGAAGAACACCGAATGCTTTGAAGTGCTCTATCTATCCTGACATCACAAGTGAGCACAACCACCCTGTGATGCTAATCTATATGCACAATGTTCTAGTATATTGTGAAGAGGGAAAATTTGTTTGTAGGTGGGTTCGTTCAAGGAGGTAGGATTGATGCAAAATGGTAGTTGAATGACACATGAGATGAACTATATCATAGAAAGCTCGGTGGTTACTATGGTTGTAGGTGGGATGGGTCTGCTGCTGTTTTGGTTTGGCGTGGGTAGCTGAACTTGTTCAGGTGGAAAAAGATGTTGCTTGCTGGGTTAAGATCGTTGATGGCAATAAAACACTAGTTCAATTTTTTTTGGCGATGGAAAACTAGTTGAGTTGAGCGTGTTTGTTTTTTTGGTACCCATTGTGTACTAGTTGAGTGAAGGTTGCTTGTGTAGACTATATATGCAAGTCTGATGGATACTGCTTTTGTTGCTCCTATTGGTCCCTAATCTATAGTTGCTGCTATTGCGGGCAAAAATGTTCGTCTGCTCCTTGATGGATATGATGTGATGCCATTCTTTGGTTGATGAAGACTACACTTGTTTTATCGATTTGTCGCTGTGGCTAGCTGGCCGGAGTTCACATCTCTTTGACTGACTGACTACAGCGATTTGTCGCTCTGTCGATTTGAGGTGTTACTACCTTGTATTGTTTGAGGTGTTACTATTGAGTCCAGTCGCATACTTGTTGTAGTTTTGTTTGTTCGTTCATTTCAACCTGTGCTACCTACTGCCTAAATTTGATTGATCCTCCTGACTGATCATTGTTTTCTAGTAGGTATTGATTTGTGGGTCTACTCTATTTACTTATCTATATGTATCTATTCATTATTTTATCGTGTTTCAAATGCAGGTGCTCTGACATTAGAAGTTGGCTTTATCCGAAGACTTTGTGTTCAATTGCTTGGTCCCTTTTGATTCGTCGATCATTGAGAAGTTTTCACTCGGAGCAAGAAAGGTATGTGACGCAGTCATCCCTTTGACATGGCCACTGAGGAAGCTTAAATTATGCAAAACTACTGCTCTTGTGATGTTGTTTTTCTCTGCCTAGTATTGAAAGTGGTCTTATTTTAGTATATGAGAAAACTGTTGCTCTTAATTATGTACGTAGATGTTACAATAGAAATGGTATTATCTTTGTATTCACTCCTGAGCTTCCTAGGCTCCTAGCTATTGGTTCTTTGCAGCCATAATAGAGATGGTATTATCATTGCTTTATTTATAATTATTATCATTGTATTAATTTTGTTTTTATTGGGTATAATAGTGATGGATTCTAGGAGAAATAAAATTATTAATATTATCTCGCAAGAACAAGAAGAAGATGATGAACTATTTTTCCTTTTGGTTCCCGCTTTATATGCTTCCCTTTATGAGGAAAAGCATCCAGTTCACACATCATCTTTATCTGGGGCTGCAAAGGTTAAGGAAATATTAGAAGGCCACGAGAGTTGGTCTAGGGTTGAGTTTCGGATGGAACCTGAAATTTTCAAGTCTATCGTGGATTACCTTAGAAGAGAGAATCTATTGAAGGGCACGTCGCGTGTTGCTGTCGAGGAGCAGTTGGCAATGTTCATGTACATGATTTCACACAATGCTAGTAATCAAGACCTACAAAAATACTTCCAACACAGCGCAGAAACAATTCATAGGAAGATAAACAGGATTTTTGACTTAATTCCAACTCTAGCCCAAAGATTTATAAAGATTCCAAGTTCACTCCAGCCCCACCCGAAGATTGTTTCGAACAACCACTATTGGCCTTATTTCCAAGTGAACCACTACACACACATCTCCATATCAATGGAATTTTTGAAACTTCTCCACATAGATTTCTAAACCTACCAACTTTGTTATTTCTTTTTCAATGTGCAGAATTGCATTGGTGCTATAGATGGAACTCATATCCCCATCACTATTGCTGAAGATAAGGCCCCCCCATTTAGGATTAGGAAAGGAACCCTCTCACAGGATGTCATGGTTGCATGTGATTTTGATCTGAATTTCACATTTATTTCATATGGGTGGGAAGGGTCCGCATCAGATGTAGGAGTTCTTCGTTCTGCTATTAGCAAGGGGTTTCATGTGCCAGATTGAAAATTTTATCTCGTAGATGGTGGATATGCAAACACGCCTTCTTTTCTTGCACCATATCGAGGAGTTCGGTATCACCTGAGTTAATTTAGGAGGCGGCGCTCATCTAATACGGGCTATGCCGACCATAGGGAGTTGTTCAACCATACCCATGCAATCCTCCGGAACCACATCGAAAGGAGCTTTGGTGTTCTGAAAAAACGTTTCCCTATCTTGAAAGTGCGCAATCACTACCCAATAGAGTCACAAATCAAGATTCTGGCGGCATGTGTTGTATTCCATAACATCATTAAACTATAGTCTCGGGGACTACACCCAGTGGGTGCACTCATCGTGCCCCCACTAGTTCTATCAGCTAGACTCAGAGTCGATCAGTCGACCGGAAGCAGTTAACTGTCAGCAGTAAAAAAAATCAGACCATAGCAGATTGCCAGCAATCGACCACGGTCTCGGGGACTACACCCAGTGGGTGCACTGAGCGTGCCCCCACCAGTTTTATTGTTCCACTCGACCATGCTCGAGTGAAACAAGTAAAGTGAGAAATCTCAATACACAAAGACTACAGTCGACTGCCAGCAGTCCACCGTAGAATTGACACACCCAGTGGGTGCATGACAAACATCAAGATTTCCAGTCGATGTTTAACTAACCTGGACATTACTCTGGAGAGCTAAACTCGTGTCATAAGCTGCTTGGCTGGCAGTTCGGATCGCCTTCACCTGCTCCATCATAATCCCGGCCTGGCGTATGGCTTCCTTGGCAGCGCTTGCTTGGTCCTCCGGGACATGGTAGGTGGAGAAGAGAGAAGGCGGGTCAGCACTCGACGACGAAGGGCGGGCAACCGTCAACGGCTCCGCAAAGGACACGGTAGCCCGAGCAACGTTGCTCCCCTCTGGAATCTGTGGTCCAGGTGCTGACACAACCTGAGCAGCCTTGCCAACAGTCGCCTTCCTGCTCCTCCTCTGCCTCAATTGCGCTTCATCATCATCATCAGGGAGATTGATGACAACGCTAGGTGGAGCTGCAAAAGAAGTTCAAAGTCAAAAATAAAGATTCAATCGACCAAAAGCAAAACCGCGCAGATAATACCAGGATGAGAAGTAGCAGCATCTTCCATTTCTTGATCCTCATGCCTGGTTGAAGTCTCAGAAGTAGCAGCACTGCGATTTCAAATATCAGTCGGTCAGCGATTGAGTCGACCAAGAATGAAAAACATGAGTTATGTCGTTACCCAGAAACAGTCGGAATCTCCATCCTCATCTTCGGTAGGGCCTTCGCCGGTTTTGTCAGGGCCGCTCGGGGTTGCTTCGACGCCTTTTCAGTCGGCGCCGGTGAAGTTGTCCGAGGATGTTTCGTCGACTGCCCAGCAGGCACGACTCCCTTGCCACATTCGTCCGCAGGGTCGTGGGCGAGCTTGGACCTCCTTTCGGAACGAGGAGGCGCAACTTCCTCCTTCTCTTCCTCCTCATAGGAGCCTGCATCTTCATCACCCTCGTCGGCGTCCGACTCCCACTCCTCTTGGCTTTCGCCTCCGCTTCCTTCCTCCTCTTCGGCCTGTGCTTGCGCCCCGTTGGGCATCGAGTACAACTCGGTGGTTTCCTGAAAGACAACAAGCAAGACAAAAGTCAATCGACTGATCTATGATGAAACAGAATGGACGGAGCAATCGGAGAAAAGTGGTCGTACCTTGTCCGCCTCATAAGAGTGGTCGAGTGGCGGGATCCTCCTGGCTCCAAGAGGGTTGTCCTTGTTCCCCGTAATGGCAGTCATCCACCTCTCCAGTGTGGCATCATCGACCTCCTCTGGGTGGACCTGACTGGTGTCTTCAGTACCAGAGTACAACCACATCAGGTGGCCCCGGTACTGGAGTGGGTGGATGTGCCACCGAAGGAAAACCTCCAGAAGGTCCATGCCAGTCACACCGTCGTGAATCAATTGGACTACTTGCTCCATCAACATTTTAACCTGAGCCTTCTCCTCCGGAACTACTTTCAAAGAGGATGGCTTGTTCACTCGACTCATAGAGAAGGGAGGGAGCCCAGTCGACTGTCCTGGCGTCGACTGGTCTTGACAGTAGAACTAGGTCAACTGCCACCCTCTGACTGACTCGGGAAGGGTCATAGCTGGGAAAGTGCTCTTACTCCTCATCTGGACCCCGAGACCCCCACACATCTGGATTACCTGAGTTCTCTCGTCATTGGGGCTGGCCTTTTTCACCGTTTGAGAACGACAAGTGAATATGTGTTTGAAGAGGCCCCAGTGCGGCCGACAACCCAAGAAGTTTTCACACAAAGATACAAAGGCGGAGAGATAGGCAATGGAATTGGGGGTAAAGTGGTGAAGCTGAGCTCCAAAGAAATTCAGAAACCCTCGAAAGAAAAGATGCGGTGGCAGAGAGAACCCTCGATCTACATGAGTCGCCAAGAGGACACACTCACCCTCCTGAGGCTGTGGCTGCCACTCCATCCCCGGGAGCCTCGCCGCCCCGTGCGCAATCAGGCCTTCGTCGGCCAGGTCATCGAGATCCTTTTGGGTGATGGTCGAGCGGATCCAATCACCCTGGATCCAACCTTGCGGCAAACGGGACCGCGACGAGGATCCCCCTCGACTGGTCTCTTCCCTTCACCTTCGCCGCCGCCGTCGCCTTCTTCGCCCGCTCCAAAGCCGTCGTCTTCTCTTTCACCATTGTCGCCGACGAGGCCGGAACGGAGCAGCGGCGTCGGGCAGTTGGTGGGCGCAGCGGATGAATCTGGAGGTGAAGGAGGAGAAAATGAGGAGGCACTGTTCAAAAAACCTCCGCCATTTTCCTTATATGGAGTCACTTCCAAGTGGCCGACAGGTAGGCCCAGGCGATCCTGTCAAATCCCGAAACAGTCGCGCAAGCGATACGTGGCGAAAAAGGCGGCGCGAGAATCGAGGCGTCCCTGCCTTATCCCATCCGAGTACCGCGGTATTCTCCGCTTCGCGCGCTTCCCAAAATTCGGATCCCACTAAATCCGCTAACCACCGGGCAACTTGTCAGACGGAAGATCTCCTGCGATCCGTCGCTCGGAAATCCCCAAGTTCATAAAGTTCACTCAACAGATATAAAGAATGGATCAAGGCGACTGAACGAAAGTTGACACCCTCACTTGAAAGTCATTGATCCAGAGCAAAACACCTTTATAGCACCAGAAAGCAGGTCGGAAAGATTGCCAACTCCTTCCTCACTCAAACCTCGATTCATTCGGGGGCTACTGATGAAGTCATGTACCTAGGGTAGGGTCATGAACCTGACCAAGGTATCCTCCCCAAGGACATCTTTTAGAAGAAGCCGTCTTCCAGTCGACCAGGAGGAACTCCACTCGACGGACTAGAAGACACTCGACGAACACAACGACACTCGACCATGAAGACTCACTCGACCACCAGGAGTACAAGATCTACTCTGTATCCAAAAGGTCTATAATTAAGTAGTCTTAATGGTCATGATGACACTTTATGTAGGGCGTTACCAGTAACGCCAGACCTTAATGTACTTTAACCCTCTGCTACGTGGGCTGGCTGGGGTCCTGGCGCCCTCTATATAAGCCACCCCCCTCCACCGGTAGAAAGGTTTGCACCCCTGTAACTCTCACACACATAATCCAGTCGACCGCCTCCGGGCTCCGAGACGTAGGGCTGTTACTTCCTCCGAGAAGGGCCTGAACTCGTAAAACACTTGTGTGCACAACTTCTCCATAGCTAGAATCTTGCCTCTCCATATCTACCCCCTATTCTACTGTCAGACTTAGAACCACGACATCGGTGACACGACCCAACCCATACCAAGCATCTTCACATCTACCATGACCGAGGTACATATATACCCTTTCCTTTCTTCCCTGAAGCAAAATTCTTTGTTTATTTCCTATATTGTTGATGCGGGTGAACTGATTTGGGTATTATAATAGGCTTTGCCCTTTAGTAATTTCCTTGTCGGTCTGCCCGTACAGGTAATGTCTTCCTTCTTCGGACACAGCAGAATCTTGCAAAGTTAGCACTGAATTTATTTGTGTTAAGACTTAAGACATGATTTTTTTTCTTCTACAAATTCAGTTTTTCAACACGATTGTCTCATGTCTTTGTCCGTGGTTACTGAGGAAAGTAGTATGTTTCGTGTTTGATCTTCAGGTATCTAGGATTATTGATGGTGACATGGATGATTCCTGTGGTCTGGAGAAGGTTGCTTCCAGTCACTTGCCTAGCTAAATGTATGTACATTCTCTGAATATCTGTCAGACGTCTGTTTATTTCCTCATGTATACAAATCACGCTGTGGTTTGCACAAATATTCTTTAGGGTTCACTCGCCTCCTGTGTTCAACTCGTTGTCCAATCTAGGTAGCACTAATAGCGACAACGATAATAGTGTTCATCTCGTTTCCAGATACATAATTTTCTTTTCAGCTCGAGTGCGTTCTTGCTTTTGATTATGGCATTTCTTACAACATACAGTATGCTTGTGTGATAATATGCTTGTAATTTACAATGTTGTGATTCAATTTAAAGAGTTTAGCCTTAATAATATTCTTGCAAGTTTTTATTTGCCAAATCACTAAAAGTGGTATTAGATCCTAAAATTATTTTACATATTTGTTTTTAGACATGATTATCTCCTTGCTTTCTTTGAATGATATTGCCAATTTGTTTAGAGTTCTCTATGTTCTGAACATTGCAGGCCAATGCATGAGATAGCATTTGCGTCAACTGATAAGTCAGAGCTACTTAGTCATGTAAACAAACTTAGAGGACATGGTGAGCCAAGGTGAGCCAAGGTGAGCTGCCGCCGTTTCTCCCCATTGCTAGCCCCCACTCTTCCTCTCTTCTAATTGCTCCCTCATTTTCTTCCACTCTGGCTGCCCATCCATCTACTTGTAATCCTTTTTCCTGAAACTATAAGACAATGGCTTACCCTGACATTTTGGTAGTTGTGTGAGATGAAACATGATGCTAAGCCGAACAATTTATTGTTCTTTTTACGCATGAGATCATATTTTGGTAGTAGCGAAGCCTAAACCATGATGCTTTCTTGCTGCTGCTGTAGTCTCTAATGAAATTGTGAGATAATGTAGTTAAGCTAAGTTTCTTGTGGCTCAATAAAACGGATGTTGGTAGTTGCATAAGTTGAACCATGACGCTTGTTAAGCTAATCTCATTGATCTGCACTCTCAAAAATCACAGGAGCCATTTAGAAAAAAGTATGGTACTATTAGAAATTGATCGTATTATGTACATACAGCTGACTAAAATTTAATTTTGACGCTGCAGATTAGTACAGTTCTTTACTGTTGAAATTTGTAAGGGGATTTATGGAAGGTTTGTTTATCTCTCCTCCCGCTCCAAATTTCAGTATAACATTTTCTAGCACTGACATTTTTCCTCAAAAGTATTTTTGCCTACTTTCATGGTAAGCATATTGTAGATAGTATTCCATTATCACTGATATTTTCCAGTTATAGATGTACATGTAATTCTGTTTCTATAGAAATATGGTTGCTGCGTAGCATATTTTCTTACTAGAAGGTACTTATGTTCCCATTGAATGGACTGAATGCTTATTTTTTTCACGAGCTCCAACACATTTTGTTGGAAATTCTATTGGATGGGTAGATATCTTGCTAGATTTTAAGATTTAGGAGCCCAAGAGCAATGTACTATTTTCTCCAATATGGAAATGAAGTATGCTGTGGGGGGGTGGATGTACTACAAACTGATCTAAAATAAAGAAAGAGCAATCTTTGGGTGACAATGAGATTCATGGAGACTCAATGCAGATTGTCTTTCCTTCCTGTTTGTTTCTTATTCTTGTCATCTCATGTAGTATATGCTTTTGTGCTGAATTACATGGAAGGTCGAGATGACCTCACCTACATAAATGTTTTTTTTGTTAATTTTTTTAATGTATGGATGCCTACTGACCCTAAATATATTTGTTTAAAATGTTTACCTATGAAGTTTCTATGCTATATAAGAAAGTTGGTCTGAACTATTTGAGGTCATGTTCTATTTTACAGGTTACTCGTATAGTTGCATAGCTGATTCAGTTACATTAGTTCAGAACAAGTGTTTGTATCTATCTTAACTTTCAGGTTACTTGTATTGCATATTGATTGATTTCGTGCAGGCTCCTACGCTAGATTTTTTTTGAAGTGTATGTTCTTTTTTTTAACAAGGGGGTTCATATTCTGGACATATCCTCGTGACAGCAAGTTTATAGTAAATTCCGAAACTCCTAGGTTGAAGTCAGCAAAGATAGCATATTCAATTATATTTAAATAACTGTACATAAGTGCCCTTAAGGATGATAAGCAAGATAAGTGCGCACCGGACCGCCTCAAGAGACGCGCCCCTGGGCGCGTCCCAGCCACTAGTGCCTGTCAACTCGGATGGTGTGATTGAGCTTTCAAGGCGCGTTGTTTTTGTAGAATTAAGGGGACAGCTATTGGTTTCTGTGCTGGGCCATGGGACGGGTTATAAGAAAGGTTTGGTGGCAACGGATACCGCTCTCTTTACACAGATGAATGCCGGCACGAGTCGTGGCATATGCGATCTTGGTTTCTGCAAGGTGCAAGTTACTGTTGCTTGGTCCTTTCTTTCTACCCTGGCAGACATGCTGCTTTCTGCTTAACAGGTGCGTCTGGAGGGTGTCGGGGATAGTTTTCGACCAACCTGTTTAGCCTTTTTAGTGGCGTTTCTAACTCGTAAACTGTTGAAGAACCGGTGGTGTTTTGTAGCAGCTCAGATGGTGTCTAAGCAGCCCAGTTGTTGAGCTTATACCTGTCTGTTCTTTTTATTGGTTATTATTACCTGTCCATTGGTACAACTGTACAAGTAAACCTGCAAAATTTTGTACTGTAAAAAGAACCCTGCAAAGTTTTGTACTGACAGCACCCCATCTGCTGATGGAACTTGCTGGCAATGTTTTGTCGCGGTCTCTAATGCAGTATCTGCTAATTTATTTGATCTGTGTTTGCGTGTTAGTGTATACATGAACAATTGAACATACACTTGTTCTGAATTAGTTGTGCAGCACAGATGTAACTGAAACAATGCAGGTTTGTTTGCATTTCAAATCTCGTGATTCTTTTCCACTCCCATGTTCCACAACAAACACATTTATGCAGTTTTTATTCATCTATGATATCCTACGAGGGCACTGATTCGATAAAAGTATTACGGCACATTGCAAGATTGGCGTGCGCCCGTTTTCACCGACATATTTGTTGCATGTGGCTCAGCAGTCAGCACACCTGAAAGACAGTTTGATATTGGGTTAGTAGAAGAGATCAACCATATGGCGCAGTAACCACACCAGGTGCCTCGCATACCTTCTAGTGCTGACTCAGGACACCTGAAAGACAGCATGATAATGAGTTTAATGACAAGTAACAACCTTGTGAAAATTGTGCGAACATACCAGCCATGTCAGAGTAGCAGTAGCTTATTACCAAAACTATACATAACTATATAAACCATTTGCAACCACTAGAACCAAAGCATTGCCATGGTTTCACATTTCAGTTCAGCTGTATGTATTTTTGATTGCTTACCACCTCTGACATGGTTTCCATGTTGGCCCAAAATTTCCAGATCATCGTATATTCCCTGAGTCACGACATGAAACCGATGATCTTAGCTAGTTTGTTGTCCAAAGTACTTGAAATGTTATTACATTTATCAATGGCCAGGCAATAAGGTTTTCCTGATATCAAGTAGATTAGAAACAGAGCAAAATGATGCTATTTCTATGGGATAGTTTTCGACCAACCTCTTTAGCCTTTTTAGTGGTGTTTCTAACTCGTAACTGTTGAAGAACCGGTGGTGTTTTGTAGCGGCTCAGATGGTGTCTAAGCTGCCCAGTTGTTGAGCTTATACCTCTGTTCTTTTATTGGTTATCATTACCTCTCCATTGGTACAAATGTACAAGTAAATCTGCAACATTTTGTACTGCAACACCTCATCTGCTGATGAAACTTGCTGGCAATGTTTTGTCGTGGTTTCAAATGCACTATCTGTTAATTTTGTTGATCCGTGCTTGCGTGTTAGTGTATACACGAACATACACTTGTTCTGATTCAATTTTGCAGCACAGATGTAACTGAAACAAGACAGTTCTGTTTGCATTTCAAATGTCGTGATTTTTTACACTCCCATGTTCCACAACAAACACATTTACACAGTTCTTATTCATTTAGTATATCCTACGAGGGCACTGAAATATTAGGGCACATTGCAAGATTTGCGCGCGCTGTTTACACCACCATATTTGTTGCATGCGGCAACTGACCCTTTATCGAAAACGTAGAGAAATCCTGTTATACTAGGACCAAATGGCATATATTTTCTTGTTTCTTCTCTAGAATTACCAAAGTTGAAAGTACCGCCAATTGCAAGAAACATAGAAACACTTATTTCAGACACCTGATGGTGAACAAGAATCCATCAAGATAGGCCGAAGAGCTTCGGCTACAACGTCTTCAAGTCATTATGGTAAATACCTGAAGTGTGTAAGCCCCCAGCTTCGAGTTTTCAGTTGTACCACTTGTCATCATCCATCTAAGAGAACAGGAGCATGTCCTTACAAGTTATAACAATGCACAAGTTATTTGTTCAGCTTTGGCATGGAGATAACAAGATATAAAAATTGCCTCTAAATCGTCTCAAACAAGACTTTCACTTTGGGATGCTGGGTTATACTAGTGCAAAGGTGGATTGGTTGAAGGCTAGAGTTCCCCGACAATTGACTGATGTATTGACATGTTTGATTAGTTTAGTAAGGAAGAACAAGGCATTATTGCTAGCATTTCCTATGCCAAATTCTCTTTTATTTTGCTGTTTTTGGTTGTTGATCCGATGCCTAATTTTTTCCCTTTCAGTTCTCGTTTAGTTCATAGTAAAATATTTTGTTCCACATAGGTATATTTGTTGATCCTCTGATGCAGGTTCAGCAATAATAGACTTGCCTGCCTACCAAACTATGAAGCAATTAGTGAAATAATGAGTTCTTCAACAACAATTCTCTTTTTTGTTTTTCTTGTTCAGAGGAATCTGAAAAAACATATCCCAGAAGAATTTAACATGCTTCCAATTATGCTCCCTCCGCCCAAAATTACTTGTCATGGAAATGGATGTATGTAGACGTATTTTTAGTTCTAGATATATCCATTTCTACAAGAATTAATTTGGGGCGGAGGGAGTATCAGATTATAGTCTTAGTTAAAATGGAAATGAGCAAGCTGTTCTGTAACAGAGATCAGCTTGAGACACTCCAATCTCACCTACTAGCTTGAAGTCTCCATATATGTAAATTTCTTAAATTGGACCTTGTGTTTTCCAAACAAAACACTGTGTATGTTACTATGACAAGTTTATAAAACAAAATGCAACATCATGAAGCAACATAACAACCGGCTGTTACCAGAATTTGAGCAAAAATACATTTGTGCGGCCTTTGTATTAAGTTTAGAGCTCTTTTACGGTGATTGGAGAGTTACAATTTGTAATTTCATTAAACTTCAACTCTTAATTTTTCTGGCCCTTGGATCTGGAAAAAGCATTTAAAGATTTAATTTTTCTGTAAAAGGGTAATAGTAATTGAATCTCTCGTCCGCTCACATAGACGCCGCCGCACATCCCGCTTGTTTTTTCGATAAACGACATTTCATTGAATTGATTTATCAAGGTGATACAACCACATCTAAAGAATGCCCGGCCTGTGCATAACATGATGCACACAGTCAACAAGTCCAAACAACCAAAAAGTAAACATAGCTTTACACAAAAATAAATCAATCAAGCCTAGGATGGGGCGGGTCAATTTTCATAAACGTTAGGCTCAACAAGGTTTTTTCCGCTACGCTCCTCACCTAGGGTTTTCCTCCTCTATGGCAATCTGATCGCCTAGAGTCTTCCCATCCAACTTACACTGATCAGCGCCTTCGTCGATCCCTGCAATCTTCCCTGTTGTGCCTTGATGGCCTCCTCGGACGCCAACTCGGCCACGAGCGGCGGCGCCTCGGTGTCCGCCAACCCCGTCCTGGAGGACCTCTTTGACCCACTAGATCCGAACGAGGAGGATTTCAACGATGTGGAAATCGATGTGGAGGTTCCGGTGATCCAAGAAAGTGTGAGGTGGTTAGCCCTTGCTAGGGTTCATACTGAGAAGAACTTCTCCCCGGCCGCCTTCTACAAGGATATGAGAGCGGCCTGGAATCCGGCTCAAAGTGTGAGATTTCGCCCTATTGGTCCCAATAGATTTGTAGTTCAGGCCTCATGCCTGGGTGATTGGGAGCGGATGATGATGCATAGGCCATGGCTATTTTGAAACATGGCGGTCCTGATGTGCCCGTATGACGGGTTTACCAAAGTTGATGAGGTAGTCTTCGATCATATGCCTATATGGTTACAGATTCACAAGCTCGGATCCATATTGCAAGCAGGAGATTGTGGGCAAACTGTTGAAGGGCGCAGGCAAAATCCTGGAGATGAGGCTGAACGGCAACACCCGCAGCGACTACATTAGGGTTAGGGTGGAGCATGACATAAAACTCCCCCTGACCAAGTTTGTGAGCATTGTACGATCTCAAGCAAGACAAGTCTATCTGGTTCACTATGAGAAGTTGGCAGATTCTGCAAGTTTTGTGGCCTCATTGGACATGAGCACAAGGAGTGCGGCTTCGAGGTTCATGACCAGCAGAAGCTCAAGTTCGGTGACTGGCTATACGCCGACGGCCCTAGCCGCTCCCGTCCTGAACCAAACCCTAGCAGGGCAGGTGCCCCTCGGCAGCCGGGGGACAAGGGAAGTTCCAAAGCTCCGGTGGATCCTGGGATTCTTGGGACTGATCCGGATATACTGGATAGGGCCTCCAACCCGACTAAGGTACATCGTGATCACATGGAGCTGGAACGTGAGGCAAGAAAGAGGCTCAACATGGATATAGCTGGGGATGAGGACGTGCACACATCCAACCAGACCAAAACCCTACTTGCCATCACGGATGGTAGTAGGAAGGATGAAGGGGAGACTTCTTCGCCTTCGAGCAGTACGTCTAGTAGCAAACGCGCCAAATTGTCACAAGATCATACTACCAATGAGATATCGGCAGCCTCCCTCGAGGAGGACCGTCGGATGCAATGAATATACAGTTTTGGAACTGCCGGGGGGGGGGG
>NC_041389.1:519477942-519523513 GCF_002162155.2 Triticum dicoccoides
TGTGCGAAGATTTTAATGAGGCACTATGGCAGCATGAGCATCTTTCTGGTACTCCGCGGTCTGAAACTCAAATGGTGGCGTTTAGGGATTGCTTGGAAAGGTGCGAGTTGGAGGACCTGGGTTTCTCGGGCTTTCCCTTTACCCACAACAACGGCCAGCAGGCGGATCGGAATGTACAGGTCCGGCTGGACAGGGCATGCGCTGATGAATCTTGGCGGGATTCCTTCCCTGCCGCGAGGGTGGTCCATCTAGCTACACCATGCTCGGATCATTGCCCCGTCTTGATCCAGATGGAGGGCCAGCAAGATGTAAGTCGCCGGGTCCCCACTTTGCGCTATGAAATTATGTGGGAACGGGATCATACTCAACCCGAGATGCTAGACGGGGCATGGAACAGACACAAACAGCCTGGCTGCTTGGTCTCGGTGGCAAAGTCCCTGAAGGAGGTGTTGAAGGATTTGAAAGAATGGAGTAAAATTAAGTTTGGTAACATGTTAAAGGAGATCGAGAAGTTGCGATCACAACTCGACGAGTTACAGTTGTCGGGCTCAGACTATGCTTGTTATTCGTGCAAAGATGAATGAGTTGGACGAGCTGTTATACCGTGTGGAGATGCTTTGGCTTCAACGCTCTCGTATTGATTGGTTAAAAGAAGGGGAACGGAACACAAAGTTTCTGCATAGAAGAGCTGTTTGGCGAGCTCGAAGAAATCTCATACGCCGTTTGCAGAAGCAAGATCGTTCTTGGTGTCATGTTCCGTCAGACATGGAGAGAATGATGTCCTCCTATTTCGAGGAGATCTTTACAAAGGACCCAACTCTCTCTCCGGATGCGGTTCTTGACTGTATTTAGCAGAAGGTTACACCGGATATGAATGAGTCACTGTGTAGACCCTATACCGAGGAGTAAATCTCGGATGCTTTGTTCCAGATCGGGCCTCTCAAGCCCCGGGCTGCAATGGCCTCCCGACCAGATTTTACCAGCGCAACTGGGGTTTAGTAAAAATAGAGATTGTTGCGGCTGTTCAAGAGTTCTTTTCTTCAGGTGTGATGCCTCATCGTGTGAATGACACAACTATAGTGCTTATTCCTAAAGTTCCCCACCCTCAGGAACTGAAAGATTTCCGGCCTATTAGCTTGTGTAATGTGCTTTATAAGGTGGTTTCCAAGTGTATGGTGAACAGACTACGGCCTCTACTGACAGAACTCATTTCTGAAAACCAGAGCGCTTTCATCCCAGGATGGTTGATTTCTGACAATTCGGTTATTGCGTTCGAATGCATCAATCATATCTAGTCTGTACGGCACTCTGGTCCCGGGCTGTGTGCGTACAAACTAGACCTGTCAAAGTCCTACAATCGCGTGGACTGGGATTTTTTGGAGCGTGCTTTGGCAAAATGGGGCTTCTCTCCTTTATGGATCTCCCGTGTCATGGTGTGTGTTTCATCTGTAAAGTATTCGGTGAAGTTTTGGAATTTTTCTCTCCTTCGAGAGGACTTCGTCAAGGTGACCCAATCTCTCCCTTCCTGTTCTTGTTTGTTGCTGATGCTCTCTCCTCCTTGATTCATAAGGCGACGCGACAAGATGGCCTCGAAGGGATAAGAATTTGCAGGGGGGCACCGGAAATCTCCCACCTTCTGTTTGCGGATGATTCTCTACTGTTTTTCCAGGCAACAGAGCATCAGGCACTGCTAGTGAAAGGTTTGTTGAACACGTTTGCGACGGCGACTGGCCAACTGATTAACCCGTCCAAATGTTCCAACCTCTTCTCAAACCAGTGTCCAAAAAATGTTGCATTGCAAGTAAAGAATATTCTGGAAGTTACCCAGGAAGCTTTTGAACCCAAATATTTGGGCTTGCCGATCCCCGACGGCGGGATGCACAAGGGGAAGTTTGAATCTCTACAGGAACGGCTCAGGAAAGTCCTTGTCGACTGGAGTGAGCAGTACATGTCTTCAGGCAACAAAGAGGTTCTGATTAGTTGGTAGCTCAAGCCATTCCGACATATACCATGGGCATTTTCAAAATTCCCTTTTCAGTGTGTGATGACCTGACTCGCATGATACGCCAATACTGGTGGGGGGTGGAGAACGGTAAAAGGAAAATGGCCTGGCTGAGCTGGGATAAACTACGGTTACCTAAATCCATGGGGGGCATGGGTTTTCGGGACATGAGGGCTTTTAACCAGGCTTTGCTCGCCAAACAGGTCTGGAGGCTCATCGACAAGCCAGATAGGTTATGTGCGCATCTGCTGAAAGCTAAATACTATCCCTCTCGACAGCTCCTCGATACAGTCTTTCCGAGCTCCGGTTCGGAGGTGTGGAAAGGAGTTTTGCATGGCCTTGAACTTGTCAAGAAGGGGGTCATATGGCGTGTTGGTAATGGTACTATGATCCGGACGTGGCGCGATCCGTGGATTCCGCGCCCTCAATCATTCCATCCAATTACTCCTAAACGTAATTGTCATTTCAACTGGGTCTCTGATTTCCTTGATGACAATGGTGCATGGAGATTTGATCGGCCGAGGGAGTTTTTCTGGGAGATGGATGTTGAGCACATTCTGAAGATCAGACCCTCGCCGCGCCAACGTGATGATTTTCTATCTTGGCACCCGGAAAGAGTGGCCAATTCACTGTAAGAAGTGCGTACAGGCTGGCCAATTACGAACACAATGACACCTTTGCAAATGGTGCTTCGAGCACCAACCCTGAGGGGAACCGTTCGAGTTGGAACTATATATGGAGGTCCAAGGTCCCCCAGAAGATGAAGCTCACGGCGTGGAGGTGTGCGACAGGTACGCTTGCTACCCAGCAGTGTAAATCTTTCAGACACCTGGCCACGACTTCTACCTGTCCGCTGTGTGGTATTGAAGTGGAGGACTCTTTCCATGCATTAGTAACCTGTACCCATGCAAGAACTCTTTGGATAAATATGAGACGAAGATGGCCGCTGCCTGGGAACGAGGCTATCATCTTTGATGGAAAAGAATGGCTGGTTTACTTGCTGTCTAGGTGTTCTGACGACGTCCGTGACATGATCATCCTGCTTTTCTAGAGGATTTGGCAGTCGCGGAATGATATGACCCATGGGAAGGCATCCCCCGGTGCTTTCGACTGTCGAGTACCTGGATAGCTACTATATATCGATCAAGCTAGCTGGTCGCTATTCCACTGAAGATATCCTAAAGGGTAAGATGACCACTGTGGATAATGACAGGCCGAGGCTCTCGGTGGAGCGCCCTGCAGTTCCATGGCCAACACCAGCGCAGGGCACCGTGGCGCTCTCGGTTGATGGCTCGTTTCTCCATGACGATGGCTCTGCTGCTGCCGGGATGGTGCTCGGGAACGAAAAAGGGGAGATTCTGATGGCCGCGTATCGTTATATCTTTCATTGCAACGATCCTCTCGAAGCTGAGCTACATGCGATCATGCAGGGTATGGCTTTGGCCATTGAGCATTCCAATCTTCCAGTAATCGTGCAAACGGACTCCTCGGAAGCCCTATCAAGTTTGACAAATGATGCGTTGGTTCAATCGTGGTATGGTCATATAGTTCTGGAATCAAAGATCTGCTTGGTAGTAGGGAGTTTTCCTCACAAAATATTAGTAGACTTCAAAATAGTGTTGCCGATCGTCTGGCGAAATATAGCCGGTCCGAACGAGCTACGGCTGTGTGGCTTAGTTCGGTTCCACCATCTAGCGAGGACATTTGGCCCCTCGAATGTAACACTATTCATATATAATGAAACTCCCTTTACCCCGCAAAAAAAAAGCCTAGGATGGGGCAGATACCAAAAAATAAATCAATCCCCCTTGTAGATTGGTAGGTCTTTGCGCCGTTCGGATCATCCCCGTGCGGCGGCCCCGATCCAGGCGAGAAGCAGCAGTCCGGCACCTTGCTGTCGCTCCTGCCGTCAAGGTTCCGGCCGGCCGATAGTACTGCACGTTGTACATCGCGGCGCGTCGAAGCCTCAGCTGCCCCACCGCTGGAGACAAAGGATCTCTCTCCACCGTACGCCGGATACCCTACTGCCTGAGTCAGCGCCGCCGGTGACATTCCCTCCCGCTACAGATAACTGCATACATGTTGTACTAGCGCAAAGTTTCTTCCTAGCTCGGCCTCCACAATCCCTTTTATCTACACCATTCGTTCTGCTTTGGATATGTGTAAGAAAGCAGCATGAACTGTTTGATGTAGTGTCATTTGCAGGCGCTGTCCTGTCCGACAAAAAAAAGCAGGCTAGGCATGTATGTTAGTCCCCTCGTGTTGTCTCAGTCTGGCGTTCAAAGCTGGTCTCCTTGTACTAGCTCTTCTGATCCTCGTGTTCCCGCGGCGGCTGTCCCATGGTGTGGTTGACACTCAACATCACCCAACCAGCTGCTAGTTCAGAGCAATACATTTTGCCGACACACTAAAGTACTGCAGCTCTGGGTTTTTCTCCTGTTCACAAGTCTGAAGTTATTATGTTCATGTTTACTGTGGTGGTTAGCATACGACAGTCCAATACGCGGGCTGCCGGACACTGGGAAGACATGTTATGGGAGTTGAGATCCGTTGCGGCCGGCCGTAGACTAGTTTTACTCTAGTCCAGTATAGATTTTAATAAAATATGTCTGAAACGTAAATGTTTTCGTTGGTTAGTATAAATATCATCCAGTTTGCATGAATTTTGTCCAGTTTGTTGAAACATTGTTTGAAATGTATGTGGATAGCGTTGGATAGTCGGCTCCCGCATACGTGTCCGTACACTTTTTCCCCGGTCCGCGGACAGGTAAGCTGTCTGTTTTACTGGTGAGCGTTGGAGATGCCCTAATCAACACAACTAGCTCTCCTTTTCCATGAAAAAGAAACACATGCATGGCTTCAAGCCAGAGCAAACTATGGAACTAATTCCATGGGCCTGAGAGATGTACCACTAGCAAGCTAGCTGTGTACATATCTCTAATCAAGATGAGAACAACAACTTGATGATCTATCGTGAGGGTGGGGGTGACCTTTCTCGTGCATGGACGGTGCTGTGAGTATCACCGTCACGCACGCACAGGCACAACCCTAATGTACTGTTCATTATTGTGGCGCCCGCGGGGTTGCGAATGCAATCATGGATCCGCCAACGATATTGTCATTGAGAATTTCTCAAATTATGTGACGAATCTATACTTCAAAAAATTAATTGGTCCCATCAAAATTTTGTACCAGTTCCGCTGTTACATGTAATTTTCGCAATTTTAGTTTCACAGCTTCTTGTAACTCATTTTTTCCCACCATCAGATTAGGGTGAATGGACGACTTCTAAAATCGTCAATCATCATAACCGTTGTAACTAGATTCAAAATGTAAATGATCTCAATATCCACTTAGCTGATGTAAGTCATGCATAATTCACATATATAGAATAATATACATCAAATAAATGTGGGAATTTGAGTAAAGCTATGAATTTTAGTGGACTCTGTACACACATTTTCTTGGATGTTGGCTCTGTCATTGCTCCCCCGTTCCATATATGAATAAAAACCCAGTTATGCAATGCTTTCTTGGCAATCTCACGTGCAGGTTCTTCAGAATTTTTGACTTAAAGGGCCACATTTGAATGCGAATGGCAAAATTACTAGACGTATGACGGCACTCAAATGTGGTCCTTTTCATGAAATGAAATAGAGAGGGAGAAGCTCATCGATGGTAGCCGAGGAGCCCGATGTTTACTGCTGAATATGATCAGACCGGCAATTACCAACTGTCTCAACTGTTTTGATAGTGTTACTTGACCAAGAATGACTACCACGCCGGCGCATTAAAATGGAGTACCTCCTATCTACTGGATTCCTTTGAAATTCTTATTATATGCTGCTTTTAAGGTCTCGTACTGGACTACGCTTTCAAACTGCCGCCATCTTTATTTCCTCAACTACCAGTGTGCCTTTCATTAATTGATACTCGTACCAACTTGTTTCTTCTTACGAGGGCTATTACGAAACTACTCTACAGACGACTGCGCATGCACGATGTTTGGACGACGGCACCCTTGAACGGTGCAGATTTGTCAAACAATACTACTCAACGGGTGTTGTTGTCTATCGTCCACAAATCGTGCACAAGCTATCGTGTCATCTTCAACGGCAATCCGTTTATGGACAGAGAGGATCAGTCCGCGGACACGGATGCGGGAGGCAGCCTTCCAGCGCCAGCCGCATACACCTCAAACCGCATTTTAACTAACCGGACGAATTCATGCAAACCGGTCGATATTCATCAAAGTTCGGATAGAAAACAGCCAAATCATCCACACATAGCATGGAAATTAAGTCTAGTACAACAAAGTCTCAAATTCATCTCCTTCATGCCCGCGTGCAATGGCCACCTTGCCTCCAGCTGACTGATCAAGTTGCAGTACTTGATGACGCTGACCTGGATAGCGTGCCAGTGATACGACAACGACCTCACGTTTGCGTGGTCGCATAATGTACACATTGTGGGGTGCAATGTGCTTTTCTACGTGAAACTTTTCATGCACTTGCTCCCAGAAGGGTGGCCCTCTGGTTCTGCCTATGAAATCCACGGATACGACCAGCCATGCATCGCACAATGATTCATCCTCCATGGTCTGAGTAGCTCACCATCCTTCATACTCTAAAAAATGACATAGCATTTGAAAATAAGCTCAATGACATTTGACCGAACACCTGCTGGGTGTGGTGTCTGCCATGAAGGTCATCGACAGGGGGCTGAGTGTACCTGGGTACAAACAGCTCCAGGACTGAAAGCTCCGTTGAAATAGCGAGCGGGCATGTTGGTGCTGATTGCGGACGTTGGGCAATGCCTCCGTGGCGGCCGGAGACGAACAACATCGACGACAGAGGGTGCGGATGCAAAACAAGAGGGAGAAGCGGTGGAGTGGAAGGAAATGGGACCGGGAGGAGGGAATTGTGTGGGCCGAGGGTGTCCGAGTTCTACGTTTCGGATGTCCGGACTCCCAAAAACCTCCCACACTTTTGTCTCCAACTTGCGGGAGAAATCGCGTACGGACCGTCCTACAGACTGACACAGGTCGGCGTTGGATGACTTCCGCGGTCCGGACAGCGTGGACCGGACGGTTGTTGAAGATGCCCTTACCAAACTTCCATATGGGTACAAGCTGTTGAAAATATGCCCTAGAGGCAATAATAAAATGGTTATTATTATATTTCATTGTTCATAATAATTGTCTATTGTTCATGCTATAATTGTATTGACCGGAAATCCTAATACATGTGTGAATACATAGACCACAACATGTCCCTAGTGAGCCTCTAGTTGACTAGCTCGTTGATCAACAGATGGTCATGGTTTCCTGACTATAGACATTGGATGTCATTGATTACAGGATCACATCATTAGGAGAATGATATGATGGACAAGACCAAATCCTAAGCATAGCACAAGATCGTGTAGTTTGTTTGCTAAAGCTTTTCTAATGTCAAGTATCATTTCCTTAGACCATGAGATTGTGAAACTCCCGGATACCGTAGGAATGCTTTGGGTGTACCATACGTCACAACGTAACTAGGTGGCTATAAAGGTGCACTACAGGTATCTCCGAAAGTGTCTGTTGGGTTGGCACGAATCGATACTGGGATTTGTCACTCCGTATGACGAAGAGGTATCTCTGGGCCCACTCGGTAATCCATCATCATAATGAGCTCAATGTGACTAAGTAGTTGGTCACAAGATCATGCATTACGGAATGAGTAAAGTGACTTGCCGGTAACGAGATTGAACGAGGTATTAGGATACCGACGATCGAATCTTGGGCAAGTAACGTAACGATTGACAAAGGGAATTGTATACGTGATTACTTGAATCCTCGACATCGTGGTTCATCCAATGAGATCATCGTGGAATATGTGGGAGCCAACATGGGTATCCAGATCCCGCTGTTGGTTATTGCCCGGAGAGCTGTCTCGGTCATGTCTGCATGATTCCCGAACCCGTAGGGTCTACACACTTAAGGTTTGATGACGCTAGGGTTATAGGGAAGATTTGTACATGGTTACCGAATGTTGTTCGGAGTCCCGGATGAGATCCCAGACGTCACGAGGAGTTCCAGAATAGTCCGAAGGTGAAGATTTGTATATGGGAAGTCATCATACGGTCACCGGAAGTATTTGGGGGTTTACCGGTATTGTACCGGGACCACCGGAGGGGTTCTGGGGGTCCACCGGGCGGGTCCACCTGCCCCGGAGGCCCCTTAATTATGGGCTGCATGTGGAAGGGAACCATCCCCAAGTTGGGTGGGCGCCACCCCCCTAGGGTACATGCGCCTAGGGTTGGGGGGGAGGGGGAACCCTAAAGGGGGCGCCCCCCTTGGCTTGGGGGGCAAGCCCCCTCCCCTTGGCCGCCGCCCCCCTCTAGATCTCATCTAGAGGGGCCGCCCCCCTTCCCCCTTCCCCCTATAAATACAGGGGAGGAGGGAGGGCAGCCGCACCACATCCAAGGCGCATCCCTCCCCCTCTCCAACACCTCTTCTCCTCCGTTTGAGCTTGGCGAAGCCCTGCTAGAGAACTGCTGCTCCACCACCACCACGCCGTCGTGCTGCTGCTGGAGCCATATTCCTCAACCTCTCCCTCCTCCTTGCTGGATCAAGGCACAGGAGAGGTCATTGGGCTGCACGTGTGTTGAACGCGGAGGTGCCGTTGTTCGGCGCTTAGATCGGAATCCACCGCGATCTGAATCGCTACGAGTACGATTCCTTCATCCGCGTTCTTGTAACGCTTCCATGTCGCGATCTTCAAGGGTATGAAGATGCACTCCCCTCTCTCTCGTTGCTAGTTTCTACATAGATTGATCTTGGTGATGCGTAGAAAATTTTAACTTTTGCAACGATCCCCAACAGTGGCATCATGAGCTTGGTCTATGTGTAGTTTCTATGCACGAGTAGAACACAAGTTGTTGTGGGCGTCGATTCCGTCAATTTACTTGCCACTACTAGTCTTATCTTGATTCGGCGGCATCGTGGGATGAAGCGTCCCGGACCGACCTTACATGTACGCTTACGTGAGACAGGTTCCACCGACTGACATGCACTAGTTGCATAAGGTGGCTAGCGGGTGTCTGACTCTCCCACTTTAGTTGGATCAGATTCGATGAAAAGGGTCCTTATGAAGGGTAAATAGCAATTGGTATATCACGTTGTCGTTTTGGCATAGGTAAGAAACGTTCTTGCTAGAAACCTATAGCAACCACGTAAAAACTTGCAACAACAATTAGAGGACGTCTAACTTGTTCTTGCAGCATATGGCGTGTGATGTGATATGGCCAAAAGGATGTGATGAATGATATATATGTGATGTATGAGATTGATCATGTTCTTGTAATAGGAATCATGAATGCATGTCGATGAGTATGACAACCGGCAGGAGCCATAGGAGTTGTCTTAATTTATTGTATGACCTGCGTGTCATTGAGTAACGCCATGTAATTACTTTACTTTATTGCTAAACCGTTAGCCATAGTAGTAGAAGTAATAGTTGGCGAGACAACTTCACGAAGACACGATGATGGAGATCATGGTGTCATGCCGGTGACGATGATGATCATGGCGCCCCGGAGATGGAGATCAAAGGAGAAAAAATGATATTGGCCATATCATGTCACTATTTGATTGCATGTGATGTTTATCATGTTTTACATCTTATTTGCTTAGAATGACGGTAGCATAAATAAGATGATTCCTCATAAAATTTCAAGAAAGTGTTCCCCCTAACTGTGCACCGTTGCGAAGGTTCGTTGTTTCGAAGCACCACGTGATGATCGGGTGTGATAGATTCTAACATTCGCATACAACGGGTGTAAGCCATATTTACACATGCAAAACACTTAGGTTGACTTGACGAGCCTAGCATGTACAGACATGGCCTCGGAACACAAGAGACCGAAAGGTCGAACATGAGTCGTATAGCAGTTACGATCAACATGAAGATGTTCACCGATGATGACTAGTCCGTCTCCCGTGATGATCGGACACGGCCTAGTTGACTTGGATCATGTATCACTTAGATGACTAGAGGGATGTCTATCTGAGTGGGAGTTCATTAAATAATTTGATTAGATGAACTTAATTATCATGAACTTAGTCTAAAATCTTTGCAATATGTCTTGTAGATCAAATGGCCCACGCTAATGTTACCCTCAACTTCAATGCGTTCCTAGAGAAAGCAAAGCTGAAAGACGATGGTAGCAACTATACAGACTGGGTCCGGAACTTGAGGATCATCCTCATAGCTGCCAAGAAAGCATATGTCCTAGATGCACCGCTAGGTGAAGCACCCGTTTTCCCAGCAACTCAAGACGTTATGAACGCCTGGCAGTCGCGTAGTGATGATTACTCCCTAGTTCAGTGCGACATGCTTTACAGCTTAGAACAGGGGCTCCAAAAGCGTTTTGAGCAGCACGGAGCATATGAGATGTTCCAAAAGCTGAAAATGGTTTTCCAAGCTCATGCCTGGGTCAAGAGATATGAAGTCTACGACAAGTTCTATAGTTGTAAGATGGAGGAGAATGGTTCTGTCAGCGAGCACATACTCAAAATTTCTGGGTTGCACAACCGCTTGTCTCAGCTAGGAGTTAATCCCCCGGATGACGCGGTCGTTGACAGAATCCTCTAGTCGCTTCCACCTAGCTACAAGAGCTTTGTGATGAATTTGAATATGCAAGGGATGGTGAAAACCATTCCTGAGGTATATTCAATGCTGAAATCAATGGAGGTGGAGATCAAAAAGGAACATCAAGTGTTGATGGTCAATAAAACCACTAGTTTCAAGAAAGGCAAGGGTAATAAGAACTTCAAGAAGGACGTCAAGGGAGTTTCCGGGAAGAAGCCAAAGCATGGACCAAAACCTGAGACTGAGTGCTCTTATTGTAAGGGAAACAGTCACTAGAAGCGGAACTGCCCCAAGTACTTAGCGGACAAGAAGGCCGGCAACACCAAAGGTATATGTGATATACATGTTATTGATGTGTACCTTACCAGTACTCGTAGTAGCTCCTGGGTATTTGATACAGGTGCGTTTTCTCATATTTGTAACTCAAAACAGGAGCTGCAGAATAAGTGGAGACTGGCGAAGGACGAGGTGACGATGCGTGTCGGGAATGGTTCCAAGGTCGATGTGATCGCCGTTGGCACGCTACCTCTACATTTACCTACGGGATTAGTTTTAAACCTCAATAATTGTTATTTAGTGCCAGCTTTGAGCATGAACATTGTATCTGGATCTCGTTTAATGCGAGATGGCTACTCATTTAAATCTGAGAATAATGGTTGTTCTATTTATATGAGAGACATGTTTTATGGCCATGTCCCGCTGGTCAATGCTTTATTCTTAATTAATCTCGAACATGATGTTACACATATTCATAGTGTGAATACCAAAAGATGTAAGGTTGACAATGATAGTCCCACATACTTGTGGCACTGCCGCCTTGGTCACATTGGTGTCAAACGCATGAAGAAGCTCTATGCAGATGGACTTTTAGAGTCTCTTGATTATGAATCATTTGACCCATGCGAACCATGCCTCATGGGCAAGATGACCAAGACTCCATTCTCCGGAACAATGGAGGGAGCAACCAACTTGTTGGAAATCATACATACTGATGTGTGTGGTCCAATGAGCGTTGAGGATCGCGGTGACTATCGTTATGTTCTCACCCTCACTGATGACTTAAGTAGATATGGGTATGTCTACTTAATGAAACACAAGTCTGAGACCTTTGAAAAGTTCAAGGAATTTCAGAGTGAGGTGGAGAATCAATGTGACAGAAAAATAAAGTTCTTACGATCAGATCGTGGGGGAGAATATTTGAGTCACGAGTTTGGTACACACTTAAGGAAATGTGGAATTGTTTCACAACTCACGCCGCCTGGAACACCTCAGCGTAATGGTGTGTCCGAACGTCGTAATCGAATTCTACTGGATATGGTGTGATCTATGATGTCTCTTATCGATTTACCGCTATCATTTTGGGGATACGCTTTAGAGACATCTACATTCACTTTAAATAGGGCACCATCTAAATTCGTTGAGACTACACCGTATAAATTATGTTTTGGGAAGAAACCTAAGCTGTCGTTTCTAAAAGTTTGGGGATGCGATGATTATGTCAATAAACTTCAACCTGAAAAGCTCGAACCCAAGTCGGAAAAATGCGTCTTCATAGGATACCCTAAGGAAACCATTGGGTATACCTTCTACCTCAGATCCGAAGGCAAGATCTTTGTTGCCAAGAATGGGTCCTTTCTGGAGAAAGAGTTTCTCTCGAAAGAAGTAACTGGGAGGAAAGTAGAACTTGATGAAGTACTGCCTCTTGAACCGGAAAGTAGCGCAGCTCAGGAAGATGTTTCTGTGGTGCCTGCACCGGCTAGAGAGGAAGTTAATGATGATGATCAAGGTACTTCAGATCAAGTTGCTACTGAACTTCGTAGGTCCACAAGGGCACTTTCCACACCAGAATGGTATGGCAACCCTGTCTTGGAAATCATGTTGTTAGACAATGGTGAACCTTTGAACTATGAAGAAGTGATGGCGGGCCCAGATTCCAACAAATGGCTTGAAGCCATGCAATCCGAGATAGGATCCATGTATGAAAACAAAGTATGGAATTTGACAGACTTGCACGATGATCGGCGAGCGATAGAAAATAAATGGATCTTTAAGAAGAAGACGGACGCGGATGGTAATGTTACCATCTATAGAGCTCAGCTTGTTGCTAAGGGTTATCGGCAAGTTTAAGGGGTTGACTACGATGAGACCTTCTCACCCGTAGCGAAGCTGAAGTCCGTCCGAATCATGTTAGCAATTGCTGCATTCTATGATTATGAAATATGGCAAATGGACGTCAAAACGGCATTCCTTAACGGTTTCCTTCAGGAAGAATTGTATATGATGCAGCCGAAAGATTTTGTCGATCCTAAGAATGCTAACACGGTATGCAAGCTCCAGCGCTCCATCTATGGGTTGGTGCAAGCATCTCGGAGTTGGAACATTCGCTTTGATGAAATGATCAAAGCGTTTGGGTTTATGCAGACTTATGGAGAAGCCTGCGTTTACAAGAAAGTGAGTGGGAGCTCGTAGCATTTCTCATATTATATGTGTATGACATACTATTGATGGGAAATGATATAGAACTTTTGGAAAGCATAAAGGCCTACTTGAATAAGTGTTTTTCAATGAAGGACCTTGGAGAAGCTGCTTACATATTAGGCATCAAGATCTATAGAGATAGATCGAGATGCCTCATAGGACTTTCACAAAGCACATACCTTGATAAGATATTGAAGAAGTTCAATATGGATCAGTCCAAGAAGGGGTTCTTGCCTGTATTGCAAGGTGTGAAATTGAGCTCGGCTCAAAGCCCGACCACGGCAAAACATAGAGAAAAGATGAGTGTCATCCCCTATGCCTCAGCCATAGGGTCTATTATGTATGCCATGCTGTGTACCAGACCTGATGTAAACCTTGTCGTAAGTTTGGTAGGGAGATACCAAAGTAATCTCGGCATGGAACACTGGACAGCGGTCAAGAATATCCTGAAGTACCTGAAAAGGACCAAGGATATGTTTCTCATTTATGGAGGTGACGAAGAGCTCATGGTAAAGGGTTACGTCGATGCTAGCTTTGACACAGATCTAGATGACTCCATGTCACAAACCGGATACGTGTTGAATGGTGGGGCACTAAGCTAGTGCAGTTGCAAGCAAAGCGTCGTGGCGGGATCTACATGTGAAGCGGGATACATGGCAGCCTCAGAGGCAGCACATGAGTCAATCTGGATGAAGGAGTTCATTTCCGACCTAGGAGTTATTCCCAATGCGTCGGGCCCGATGACTCTCTTCTGTGACAACACTGGAGCTATTGCCCTTGCCAAGGAGCCTAGGTTTCACAAGAAGACCAGGAACATCAAGCGTCGCTTCAACTCCATTCGTGAAAACGTTCAAGACGGAGACATAGATATTTGTAAAGTGCATACGGATCTGAATGTCGCAGATCCGTTGACTAAACCTCTTCCACGGGCAAAACATGATCAACACCAGAACTCTATGGGTATTCGATTCATCACAATGTAACTAGATTATTCACTCTAGTGCAAGTGGGAGACTGTTGGAAATATGCCCTAGAGGCAATAATAAAATGGTTATTATTATATTTCCTTGTTCATAATAATTGTCTATTGTTCATGCTATAATTGTATTGACCGGAAACCGTAATACATGTGTGAATACATAGACCACAACATGTCCCTAGCGAGCCTCTAGTTGACTAGCTCGTTGATCAACAAATGGTCATGGTTTCCTGACTATAGACATTGGATGTCATTGATAACGGGATCACATCATTAGGAGAATGATGTGATGGACAAGACCCAATCCTAAGCATAGCACAAGATCGTGTAGTTCATTTGCTAAAGCTTTTCTAATGTCAAATATCATTTCCTTAGACCATGAGATTGTGCAACTCCCGGATACCGTAGGAATGCTTTGGGTGTACCAAACGTCACGACATAACTGGGTGGCTATAAAGGTGCACTACAGGTATCTCCAAAAGTGTCTGTCGGGTTGGCAAGAATCGATACTGGGATTTTTTACTCCGTATGACGGAGAGGTATCTCTGGGCCCACTCGGTAATGCATCATCATAATGAGCTCAATGTGACTAAGTAGTTGGTCACGAGATCATGCATTAAGGAACGAGTAACGTGACTTGCTGGTAACGAGATTGAACGAGGTATTAGGATACCGACGATCGAATCTCGGGCAAGTAACATACCGATTGACAAAGGGAATTGTATATAGGATTACTTGAATCCTCGACATCGTGGTTCATCCGATGAGATCATCGTGGAATATGTGGGAGCCAACATGGGTATCCAGTTCCCGCTGTTGGTTATTGGCCGGAGAGCTGTCTCGGTCATGTCTGCATGATTCCCGAACCCGTAGGGTCTACACACTTAAGGTTCAATGACGCTAGGGTTATAGGGAAGATTTGTATGTGGTTACTGAATGGTGTTCGGAGTCCCAGATGAGATCCCGGATGTCATGAGGAGTTCCGGAATAGTCCGAAGGTGAAGATTTATATATGGGAAGTCATCATGCGGTCACCGGAAGTATTCGGGGGTTTGCTGGTATTATACAGGGACCACCGGAGGGGTTCCGGGGGTCCACCGGGAGGGTCCACCTGCCCCGGAGGGCCCTTATGGGCTGTATGTGGAAGGGAACCAGCCCCAAGTGGGCTGGGCGCCATCCCCCCTAGGGCCCATGCGCCTAGGGTTAGGGGGGACTAAGGCCTCGGTTGGATGCTGGCTATCCCCCCGGGATCCCTGCATGTTCCCCGGGCCAGGAAACCACGAGCCAATTCAGCCCGGGGTGATCCACCGGCGCATTTGGAGGCCCACGACTGCGGGGTAGCCCCGCCCATTCCGCGACTTTTCCCCGGGAGGGCCTTCCACGTCTGCAGTGTCGGGGAGGAAACCCTCGCTCGCTCGATCTCCCGAACAAGAGGCGGCGGCAGCGGCAAGATCCACGAACGACGCACCACCGCCCTCCTCCATCCAACGCTCCGCCGGGCAACACGCACCACCGCCCTACACCTCGACGCCCCGCTCCTCCGGCGGGGGCGACGGCGACTGCGACCGGGGGCATCATCCTCCCCCTTCCCGGATCTCGTCTCTGCCTCAAAGCTTCAGTCACTTCCGGCGAAGACGACGGCCAGAGGTCATCCTCCTCTTTCTCACCAAGGTTATCCCCTCCTCCTCCTCTTCCACTCACCATTTTTCTTCGCCATGGTGATTTCTTTTTCTGCTACACAAACTGACGAGCTCCTGTACAGATAGAAGTACCTCCTCTCCTGTCTGAGATTTGTACCCAAGTGAGCAGCTGTACTGAAGAACACCGAATGCTTTGAAGTGCTCTATCTATCCTGACATCACAAGTGAGCACAGCCACCTTTACCTCCCTGTGATGCTAATCTATATGCACAATGTTCTAGTATATTGTGAAGAGGGAAAATTTGTTTGTAGGTGGGTTCGTTCAAGGAGGTAGGATTGATGCAAAATGGTAGTTGAATGACACATGAGATGAACTATATCATAGAAAGCTCGGTGGTTACTATGGTTGTAGGTGGGATGGGTCTGCTGCTGTTTTGGTTTGGCGTGGGTAGCTGAACTTGTTCAGGTGGAAAAAGATGTTGCTTGCTGGGTTTAGATCGTTGATGGCAATAAAACACTAGTTCAAATTTTTTGGCGATGAAAAACTAGTTGAGTTGAGCGTGTTTGTTTTTTTGGTACCCATTGTGTACTAATTGAGTGAAGGTTTCTTGTGTAAACTATATATGCGAGTCTGATGGATACTGCTTTTGTTGCTCCTATTGGTCCCTAATCTATAGTTGCTGCTATTGCGGGCAAAAATGTTCGTCTGCTCCTTGATGGATATGATGTGATGCCATTCTTTGGTTGATGAAGACTACACTTGTTTTATCGATTTGTCGCTGTGGCTAGCTGGCCGGAGTTCACATCTCTTTGACTGACTGACTACAGCGATTTGTCGCTCTGTCGATTTGAGGTGTTACTACCTTGTATTGTTTGAGGTGTTACTATTGAGTCCAGTCGCATACTTGTTGTAGTTTTGTTTGTTCGTTCATTTCAACCTGCGCTACCTACTGCCTAAATTTGATTGATCCTCCTGACTGATCATTGTTTTCTAGTAGGTATTGATTTGTGGGTCTACTCTATTTACTTATCTATATGTATCTATTCATTATTTTATCGTGTTTCAAATGCAGGTGCTCTGACATTAGAAGTTGGCTTTATCCGAAGACTTTGTGTTCAATTGCTTGGTCCCTTTTGATTCGTCGATCATTGAGAAGTTTTCACTCGGAGCAAGAAAGGTATGTGACGCAGTCATCCCTTTGACATGGCCACTGAGGAAGCTTAAATTATGCAAAACTACTGCTCTTGTGATGTTGTTTTTCTCTGCCTAGTATTGAAAGTGGTCTTATTTTAGTATATGAGAAAACTGATGCTCTTAATTATGTACGTAGATGTTACAATAGAAATGGTATTATCTTTGTATTCACTCCTGAGCTTCCTAGGCTCCTAGCTATTGGTTCTTTGCAGCCATAATAGAGATGGTATTATCATTGCTTTATTTATAATTATTATCATTGTATTAATTTTGTTTTTATTGGGTATAATAGTGATGGATTCTAGGAGAAATAAAATTATTAAGATTATCTCGCAAGAACAAGAAGAAGATGATGAACTATTTTTCCTTTTGGTTCCCGCTTTATATGCTTCCCTTTATGAGGAAAAGCATCCGGTTCACACATCATCTTTATCCGGGGCTGCAAAGGTTAAGGAAATATTAGAAGGCCACGAGAGTTGGTCTAGGGTTGAGTTTCGGATGGAACCTGAAATTTTCAAGTCTATCATGGATTACCTTAGAAGAGAGAATCTATTGAAGGGCACGTCGCGTGTTGCTGTCGAGGAGCAGTTGGCAATGTTCATGTACATGATTTCGCACAATGCTAGTAATCAAGACCTACAAAAATACTTCCAACACAGCGCAGAAACAATTCATAGGAAGATAAATAGGATTTTTGACTTAATTCCAACTCTAGCCCAAAGATTTATAAAGATTCCAAGTTCACTCCAGCCCCATCCGAAGATTGTTTCGAACAACCACTATTGGCCTTATTTCCAGGTGAACCACTACACACACATCTCCATATCAATGGAATTTTTGAAACTTCTCCACATAGATTTCTAAACCTACCAACTTTGTTATTTCTTTTTCAATGTGCAGAACTGCATTGGTGCTATAGATGGAACTCATATCCCCATCACTATTGCTGAAGATAAGGCCCCCCCATTTAGGAATAGGAAAGGAACCCTCTCACAGGATGTCATGGTTGCATGTGATTTTGATCTGAATTTCACATTTATTTCATATGGGTGGGAAGGGTCCGCATCAGATGCAGGAGTTCTTCGTTCTGCTATTAGCAAGGGGTTTCATGTGCCAGATGGAAAATTTTATCTCGTAGATGGTGGATATGCAAACACGCCTTCTTTTCTTGCACCATATCGAGGAGTTCGGTATCACCTGAGTTAATTTAGGAGGCGGCGCTCATCTAATACGGGCTATGCCGACCATAGGGAGTTGTTCAACCATACCCATGCAATGCTCCGGAACCACATCGAAAGGAGCTTTGGTGTTCTGAAAAAATATTTCCCTATCTTGAAAGTGCGCAATCACTACCCAATAGAGTCACAAATCAAGATTCTGGCGGCATGTGTTGTATTCCATAACATCATTAAAGCTCAAAGTGGTGATGAGGCATGGCTGGATCACCAACCACCATTAATTCCACCAGAAACATATGTTGATGTTCCAGTGGGAGATGATGTCAACCAACATCATCACAATGAGGCAAATGATGGAAACACTCTTAGAGATCAGATCGCGATGCAAATGTGGGCTGATTATAACAACTAGTCGGACATGAGTTTGTTTTGTAATTTTTTTCTCACCTTTTCTTAGGTAAAGTAGTGGTAGAGTGAAATTTAACTAGTACCCCATTGTTGGTTCAATAATGTAGCTATGGCAGCACCTAGGGCATCTTGGGACCATGCATACGAGAAAGGTCTTGTTGATATAATGCTTGACCACAACAATCCCATTTATCAAGGTCAAAATGGGTGGACTGCTGAAGGGTGGACTAGAATTACAAATACATTCAATCAGAAATTTCCACTAGCTCATTTCTCCAAGCAACAAATCCAAGAGAAGGATAAGGATTTAAAAGGAAATTATAAGGCAGTGAGAGACTCTCGTAAACAGAGTGGCACGGGATGGGATGATACACTTTGCATGATCATCGTTGAACCTGTAATATGGGATAAACTTATCAAGGTTAGCTCTTTTCTTGATATATTGTTTCTTCATTGCCATTCATGCTCTTCAAGGTATTGTTTTATTGATCCCAACCATACAATGTTGTTGCATTCAATAGGATAATCTAAGGGTAAAGAAGTTCCGTTCAAAACCATTCATGCTCTTCAAGTCATTGGCTACACTACATGAAGGTGTGTTTCCTGTATCATGTATTTCCGTCGACCCTACATATTAAATCATTTTCATTCTTGCTTTAATTATATAGTATTTGTGAGATTGTTGAGATACTTGTATTTTTCATGTTTCTAAGAGAACATGCTGATATGTTTCTTTTTCTTTGGAGCAGGAAGTATTGCTTCAGGAGACTTGAACTTTGTATCAATTCCGCAAGTGGATCTCACAAGCGATGCCATTTCTCCTATGGATTCCTCTAGCAATGATTTGAACCATATCTCCTCTACCAATGTTGATGATGGTATGTCCTCATCTGATCTACAAGGGCAAGGGGCATCAAGAAGAGATGAACCTGAAGCTACAACATCTACCAACTCTGAACAAAAGGGAGCACTGCCTGTGAAAAAGAGGAAGCAAAGTCAGATCACTGTTGTACTTGAGGATTACATGGATTTTCGGAAGAAACAATCTGCAAAACTGGTTGACGAGTTGAAGGAATCAAAGCAAGATGACATTTTCTCGATTGGAAACTGTGTGGCTGCGCTAGAACCAATGGAAGATTTATCAATTGCAGAAAAAGCAAAGGCACTGTGGCTTTTCAAATGCCCAATGAATCGAGAAATATTCATCAATACCAAGGACTCAAATCTTCGGCTTTATTGGTTGAAGGAGGAGATTTCTGAGATGTAGATAGCATAAGGTGTGTAAGCAGTTCACCTTCTTGTTTTGCACTACATCCATTTTATATTTATTTACTTTGTAGCATTATTGACTTGAGCTTTTTATAAGCTTGTTTCCCTTTGTTCTGTAGTACATCAATCTCTGTAGTAATCGTAATTAGTAGTTTGTTTTGTGTTTTTATCCTTTTTATCAACAATTTGTGTTGTTCATTACTAGAAATCCAAGCTCTAGTCATACACTTGTCATCGAGCGCTACAGTTTTTTCTTCATACAAATCGAGCGCTACAGCTTGATTTAAAAAACGTGTATTAGTGACAAAGCAATGAAAACATGAATCAATGTATTGTTAAGGTTTCGAGTTTTCCAGTAGATTATTGTCAGAGAGGACAACATTTTATTATGTGTGCATCTGTTTCTTTGTGAAACATGCATGTAAATAAAAATATGTGCTTATATATAGTTTTAAACGTGATATTGTGTAGTAAAAACACTGTTCTTTCTTGTTTTGCAGGTTTACTAAAGCTATCCGATAAAAATGTTCAAAGAAGTTGATGGTGGAAGTTTCAGTAGAGTAACTATTTCGACAACAAACATTTTTGCTATGGATCAGTCACACATGGGCATTTTTTATGGAACAAAATGCTTATCATTGCTGGATTTCTAGTCGTAGTTTGTATTTTTGTCGTTAAAACCATGATTAGCACACCTCGGTAGTGCTATGTTATTTATGCGAATCGATATGTATAACTGGTTAGCGTCTGTCAGTGGGTTGAAGTGTTATTTTGCTGATTACCTGTGTGTTTCATGTTTTTTCCTTAAAATTTGTGAATTATTCTCTAGTACTTTGTGTCATTCCTGATTTTTTTTCAAGGAAATATACATAAATTTTGATTACTTCTGAATTGGTATGATGTTTCTGTAAAGAAACCTAGTCATTTTCATGATTCCTGAATATTACAATTTTGTTTACACTTTTTCTGGACGTGATCTCCACCCCTCCCCCTGTTGACCAAACTGGCATGGTAATCTCCCCGTGGTGTGGGAGAGGGCATGGAAATCTCCCCAAGGGGGATTAGAGCCCTGGGATAATCGGCCCTTGAAACCAAACGAGGCCTAAAGGGGGCGCCCCCCTTGGCTTGGGGGACAAGCCCCCTCCCCTTGGCCGCTTCCCCCCCTCTAGATCTCATCTAGAGGGGCCGGCCCCCTTCCCCCTCCCCCCTATAAATAGAGGGGAGGAGGGAGGGCAGCCGCACCACATCCAAGGCACAACCCTCCCACTCTCCAACACCTCTCCTCCTCCGTTTGAGTTTGGCGAAGCCTTGCCGGAGAACCGCTGCTCCACCACCACCACACCGTCGTGTTGCTGCTGGAGCCATCTTCCTCAACCTCTCCCTCCTCCTTGCTGGATCAAGGCGCGGGAGATGTCACCGGGCTGCACGTGTGTTGAACGCGGAGGTGCCGTTGTTCGGCGCTTAGATCGGAATCCACCGCGATCTGAATCTCTACGAGTACGACTCCTTCATCCACGTTCTTGTAACGCTTCTGTGTCGCGATCTTCAAGGGTATGAAGATGCACTCCCCTTTCTCTCGTTGCTAGTTTCTCCATAGATTGATCTTGGTGATGCATAGAAAATTTTAATTTCTGCAACGATCCCCAACACAAGCCACTCCCTCCGTCCTATATAATATAAGCTACTCACTCCGTCCTATAATATACCAGTAATTGCCTTTGGCTCCTAGGTGTATATGCACCCATTGTCGAAATACACATTTTGAAAAGTTGAAAGATTCGGAACAAAAATCCCACGTGTATATCCGGACATTTTATGTGCGTGCACAAGTTTTCAGTGAAAAACGACGTTTTTTGTGGCTTGTGTAAAAAAGACAATTTTTGATGCTTCATTC
Organism: Triticum dicoccoides; assembly: GCF_002162155.2. NCBI lineage: Eukaryota > Viridiplantae > Streptophyta > Magnoliopsida > Poales > Poaceae > Triticum > Triticum dicoccoides. The sequence goes on from NC_041389.1 coordinate 519,499,622, forward strand.
TAACTATTCATGAGACATTTCTTTATCTTTTTTACACAAACCACAAAAAACGTCGTTTTTCACCGAAACCTTGTGAACGTACATAAAATGTCCGGATATACACGTGGGATTTTTGTTCTGAATTCTTCAACTTCTCGAAATGTGTATTTTGATAATGGGTGCATATGCACCTAGGAGCCAAAACGCCGCCTTTACATCTTATTACATTGGATATAACAAGATCTTGGGTGTGACTATATAACATCTAGATGTGAGATAATATATCTCACATCCAAGTCTCTTTTTTGTTTTGTTTTTTCGGCAGAAGCGTGACAAAAAAAGTGATGTGTGCATTACACAGAAATTGATCTCGCGACCTCATATTACGAAATGACAGCTCCTACCGCTCCAACAACAGTTGACAATTAGTAAATCGGAAACGTTTGAGAACATAGCATAGAGTCCAGATTAGAAAACATGTTTGAATTCTTTGAAACTTCTTTTTTACAGGTTGTGATTTTATTCTTGGAATGTCTGATATTTTTTAAATCACAAACAAATTTGAAATTTCGAAAATGTATTTTCAAATGTGAATAAACTTTATATTTAAATTTCGAAAATGTATTTTCGAATGTGAATAAACTTTATAATGCAGTTTTTTAAATAAGAACAAAATTTGATATTTCGACCAATTTCTTCTCGAATTTGTTTATGAAAACATGCACACTCCTCTGCCCAAGCCAAAGGATCCATTCTCAAAGAAGCAAAAATTCAAGGCTAAAGATTTCTTCAGCGAACATGTGTTCTTCACTGATTACAACCCCTATGACTCTGCTCACATAAGGAAGAGGCATTTCTGGACTGCTAGTCAAGCAAATTTCTATTCTTCAGTACTGTTCAACAAAGACAAAGTCTTCGATCATGAACATATTCCTCATGTGGACATGAAGTCTCTACCGTGCTTCGAGCCAGTCCTCAGTGTTCTTCATGATGCTGGATTGCTAAATTTCTGCACTGGCATCTGTGATTGAAATGAAGAACTCATTCTTCAATTCTTTGCGACGCTGCACATCACAAGAAACTCTGAAGATGTGAATTCATGGGTACTGGACTGGATGTCTAAAAATACTCACTACAAGGCACCAGCTACTGAATTGCTTCGTGTCTTACCACTCAATCCTCCCCTTGACGGTGCACGTTGCGTCTACAGTGAACCTGAGCTTTCAAATCATTACATGCAAGTGCTGATGAAGCCTTTGAAGCCAGGGCAGGCCCCTCGAACCAAATTCCTCGTCAAGGAATTACTATATGTGCCTCGGACTGTCTATCGCATTCTGACGAAGACAATGAGTCCTATTAAAGGCCACGACTCAAATGATGAAGAAGTCGTTGGCATCATGAAGAATATACTTTTCAATATCATTCATGGCGTTCCTATAAACTTCCATGATTTTTTCATGAGGACTCTGGCGAATACTGCTATATCACCATTTGAGCTAAAGCCTTATGCACCATGGATATGAGATTCATCAGGACAAGGTCTTCACTCAATTACAAGGTTGATACTTTGAACCATGGCAGCTACTTGCCTCCAATTGAAGTCCTCAAACGAACATATTCCTCAGCTGATGACGAAGGCAAGGCAACTGCTGTGATAGATGAAGGCATTCGTCCATTGGATGGTCAATTCCGCAAGGCTGCATCCTACTCCACCAATGATGACTCTGCCACACATGATTCTGCCGCTAAGCAAAATCCTTAAGCCACAGCACCCAGGGTGATGACTGATCGTGAGTTACTCCTCAGTCTTCATCAGAAGGTTGATCGCAATCATAAATGGGTCAAGCGTCAGTTTGGTTCAATTCTTCACAACATGACATCAACACACAATGCAGTGAAGAAAAACCACTACTACCTCCATGAAACCTTCAACCGTACCTGGGCTGTTCTATCTCATGTCTACAGCGCTGCAGATCTGAAGAATATGGGTCTCAAGGAAGAATTTGACTGGTCTGCACCTCCACCGAAGAAATTCAAGAAGGTCAAGGTTCCTTCCTTGGTGGCCAGCTCCTATTCTTCATCGCGCGACACTGATGAAAATGAAGACTTGGACGACACTGCGGCAGGCCCTACTACGACAACCGACCCCGACAACACTGACGCTCCTCCATCAACTTGATATTCCTCAGGGGCGTTAGTCCTCAGTTTCGACCCTTTTGGTCATTCAATGACAAAGGGGGAGAAATTTGAGTTAGTCTTCAAGGGGGTCTATTATATGGGCGTTTTTGTTAAGTTACAACTCTCGTTCTTCTGAAACTTTATTGGATCGAGATGTAATCTTAAACCCGATGGTGCTCTGATACTTTTGATGCACTATGCTTTGATACTCTTGATACGTTATTCTGCATGCTTGTTCCTCATTAATATTATTGCAGCATGCTGAATTTCATCAGGCACCATATCTAATCATGCATTTCAAATTCGTCATATTATATGTCAAATGCATGTATGAATACAAGATATAGGGGGAGATCTCCACGATTCAACTCTTCAAGTGTGCATTGCTTCAAAAGCAAATTCCTCACTATGCACATCTTCAGGGGGATTTATTCTATATCTTGCAATCAAATTCCTCAATATCAGTACTTACACTTCATATGTTTACCCCCGTTGAAAACTTAACCTATATTGTCATCAATCACCAAAAAGGGGGAATTGTAAGTGCATCTAGTGCCCCTTAGTGATTTTGGTGTATTGAAGACTTATAGGTTAAGGGACTAATACGTTTGTGAGTGTACACAGGTCTATAAGTCTATGAGGAGATTGATATTTACAGAGAAAGTCGACCCCTAAAAATGAATATCTTCGACTGAAGATTTTGGTATTTCTGAAGACTTTCATGAAGACTTTGAAAGTGAAGAAATTGGTGTATCCGTGAAGACTTGATATTCATGCGAGGAATATGAAGCTTGAAGACTTCCGTTTTCATAGTTTTGTTTTTCTCTTTCTTGAGTCATAGGAAACACCGTACTCTTAAAGGGGGTCGAGGAAATATTGTGATGCTCAACTCAAAATCCTAAACCTACCAAACCCTTCGAGTGAAACCTTTCGAAATCTCATACAGTTCAGTCACATTCTTTAGTGACAGAGACGAAGTTCTTCTGGTCGCTGAGGAATTTGTTCTGACTGAGGAGTTAGGAATTCGCCAGTGCGGATTGCCTACATAGTGAGGAACATGATAGCCCTGAGGAATTTGAGTGTCAAATTTCCGACCGTTGCTGTGCTGCGCGCCAGCTGCCCAAAATATCTTATCCACCTAACGGTCATATCAGACAAGGACATTTATGTCTTATCATGTCGGGCTGCTCCCTAGGCTATGAATAGCCCCCCTACAACCACTAGCTGGTTGGCTGCTCCGAGAGAAACTGACACTTGTCATTTGAGAGCAACCTATCCTCCGAGGACTTTGAGTGAAAATCATCGAGTCAGGAAAAACCCAATCCCAATCCCAAACACCTACAAACCCCAAAGTGATTGAGCATCACTGAAGAGATTGATCCTGCGTGGATCCGACGCTTGTTACCTTTGAAGACTGTGCTTCCTCCAGACGGTTAGGCGTCATGGTCTAGAGCATCCAAGAGGAATTGTGGATCACCGAGTGACCGAGTCTGTGAAGGTTTGGAAGTCGCCTGAAGACTTACCACGAGTGATTGGACGAGGTCTGTGTGACCTTAGTTCAAGGAGACTACAGTGAGGACTTGGTGTCCTGAGCTGCGTGCTCAGTGACTGGGTGTCCGGGACTGTGTGTCCTCGAGTTTAAATACTCAGCCGCTCCAACCAGACGTACAACTGAGACAACAGTTGGAACTGGTCTACCAAATCATTGTCTTCACCAACCTTACTGGTTCTATTTCCTCAACTCTTTCATTTCCTCATTACTGTGTTGAGTGATTGTTCATATCTGTGTTTGAAGACTTTGACTGAAGACTTTCTCAATTTCCTTAGTTCAATTTCTTCAGTCTGTTTGTCTTCATCTTGTCTTATCCTGTGATTACGCTATCTGTACTCTGTGTTTGTCTTAATTTCATCATGATGACTATGTCTGTATCCTGTTATGCTTACTTCTGAGTACTTATTCCGCTGCAAGTAGTTCTTCGCTAAGGAATTTCCTCACCGGCAAATTCCTCAGTGAAGAATTCATAAAAATCGCCTATTCACCCCCCTCTAGTCGATATAACGCACTTTCACATCAGCAGATAAATAAAACCTCACCATTGTAGTGTTTGTTTCTTTTGTTTTGTTTTCTTACTATTTTTTTGTTTGTCGCCCATGAAAAAGCCACACACCCACTCTGTCACAACTCGGACAAAAAAGGTCAAACCCTAGTTATGAGTTGAGGGTGGACTTGCAATTGGGACAAAGAAAAGTCGGGCCTAGGTTGCGATTTGAGGACGGACTTGCAATTGGGACAAAAAGAAGGTCGGGCCCCAGTTGCAAGTGCAGGGTAGGATTGCAACTTAGGCAAAAAAAGGTCAGACCCTAGTTGCGAGTTGAGTGTGGACTTGCAACTGAAAAAAAGGTCGGACCCTAGTTACGAGTTGAGGGTGGACTTGCAATTGGGACAAAAAATGTCGGGCCTAGGTTGCGATTTGAGGACGGACTTGCAACTGGGACAAAAAGAAGGTCGGGCCCCAGTTGCAAGTGCAGGGTGGGATTGCAACATAGATAAAAAAAGTTGGGCCCAGTTGCGGGTCGAGTGTGGACTTGCAACTGAATAAAAAGGTCGAGCCCATTTGCGAGTCGAGGGTGAACTTGCAATTGAGACAAAAAAGAGAACGGGCCCAGTTGCGAGTGAAGGGTGGACTTGCATCTGGGAAAAAAAGGTCACGCTCCAGTTGCGAGTCGAAAGTGGACTTATAACTAGGACAATAAAAATGTTAGACCCAGTGGCGAGTTGAGAGTAGACTTGGAACTGGGACAAAAAAGATCGGGCCCCTAGTTGCGAGTCGAGGTTGAACTTGCAACTGGGACAAAAGAGGTTGGGCCCAGTTGCGAGTCGACGGGTAGAGTTGCAACTGGGAGAAAATGTTGACCCATTTGTGAGTCAAGGTTGGACTATCAACTGGGAAAAAAAGGTTGAGTTCAGTTGTGAGCCGATGGTGGACTTGTAACCGGGACAAAATAGTCGGGCCTAGTTGCGAGTTGAGGGTGAACTTGCAATTGAGACTAAAAAAGGTCAGGCTCCAGTTGCGAGTTGAGGGTGGACTTGCAATTGTGACTAAAAAAGATCAGGCTCTAGTTGCTAGTCGAGCGTGAACTCGCAACTCGGACAAAAAAAGTTGGGCCCTAGTTGCAAGTCAAGGACAGACTTAAAACTGGGACAAAAAAAGTTTCAGGCCCAGTTACAATTTGAGGACGGACTTGCATCTGAGACAAAAAAATATCAAAGTTCAATTGTGAATCGAAGGTGGGATTGTAAATATGACAAAAGAAGGCCCGACCTGAGTTGCAAACTGAGGGCAGAGTTGCAACTCGGAGAAAAAAAAACTATCATGTTCGTTCGTGGACAGCCAACTAACAACGCTGAAAAAAATCATGAAGAATTTTTTAAAGAAATAAAATAAAAAATAAAAAAATAACAAATAACAAATCATGAATTTTAAAAGCTTATGAATTTGAAACAAATAAATGAAAAAACAAGAAAAGGAAAAAGAAACAAAAAAATTTGAAAAAAAATCACTTGTGGCCACAACAGCCAACGAGGCAACCCACGAGAAACAAAATCAATCAATAAAACATCGGCCTACAACGGATGCCCTGCTAGTGACGCGTGCAGGAACAAGACCAATTAATAAAAAAAAGCAAAGAATACTAATCTTGATGTCTAAATCTAGTGGTTAGAAAGTTAGATGTGAGATACTATTTCACTGAAATAGCAAATCTGTAAGATATTATAGAACAGAGGGAGTAGCCGAGAGAAACACATATATATACTTGACGGTATGGGACAAAGGCATTAAATGCTCGTCTGTGTCGCCCAAATAGTGCAGAAAGGAACCGTCAGGGACGCCACCGTTCGCCACGATGGCGATCTTGTCAGCGCCGCATGCCACCGCGCACCGCTGGCTGCACAGCCTCCTGCCACGCGCGCCTGAAAAAGCCCCAGGGCGACACGTTGGTGGATGCACTGGAGCGTGGGTACAGGGTGGTTACTTGCCGCGGCAAGCGCCTTGCCGCGGTCGTCGTCTTGTCGCGCCCGGAAGCTTGTCGCTCATCAGGCCTTGAGATGCCTTGGTTGGTCTTCCCGGCAAGCTCCTCTTGCCGGGGCCTCGTTGCCTTGCCGGGACGCGTGGTGCGTCGCGGCAAGTTCTTTGGGATGCCTTGGTTGGCCTTCCCGGCAAGTTCCTCTTGCCGGGGCCTTGTCTCCTTGGCTTGAATACTTTGTTCTTGAATGGCTTCAAAGGAACCACGGAGGACCTTGGCGGTCGTCCGGCAAGCCTTGCCGCGGGGCGCTGCAACTGCCCGTGCATAAGTTCGGAATATTAGGGTATCCCTATTCTAGTACACCGACAGGAGCCAATAAAACTAAAAATCATTCCGTAGTACATGCTGCGATCGTCTCTTGAAACTAAAAAGTAGCTATGGACGCTAGCAGTGTTAGCCCCTCGATAGCCTCCGTGCCAACTAGCCGATTGCTCCCGATACGCACGCCGAGATCGGCACCGGCCGAATGGACGACGACGGACGATTTCTCGGCGGCTACGGAGGAGGAGCCTGTCACCCCTACTGCAAGACTCATGGAAGGTATATACATCGTCGTTACCATCGGCCTTGGTTCGCCCGTAAACCTACCAGTCTTCAGCGCTGGCGTTGCCGCGGAACTTGCCCGTTTCCCACGCTTCCGCAGCATCCAGGTATATCTACATGCATACTCTTATCTTACCAATAAAAGCTATAAGCAGCGATTTTGTCACTAGGTTAATTTCACCCGTGAGTGCCTGCGTTTGTTCGCGGCAGGTCGCAGACGGGTCAAAGGACGGCAACAACCCGCGGTGGGCGCGCACGGCGGTGAACGTGGAAGACCACATGATCGTCCCGACGATTGACACCGCCGCAGTAGAGGCCGACCCGGACCGGGCCGTGGAGGACTACGTGGCCTCAGTTTACACGCTCCCCATGGACCGCTCCCGCCCTCTATGGGAGTTCCACTTCCTCGACTTCCCGACCTCTGAGGCGGCCTCCACCGTAGTGGGCCGCATGCACCACTCCCTCGGCGACGGTATGTCGCTCATCACACTCCTCCTGGCGTCCACGCGCAGCGCCGCCGACCCGACGCGCCTGCCGGCCATGCCAGAGCAGCCGGCGCGCACAGGCGCCATCTACGCGCCGCGGCGTCGGGAGCCGTCATCCGATGGCGTCCTAGCGGCGTTCATCGCGTGGATCTGGCCGTATCTCGTGCTCGCATGGAACACCATGGTGGACGTGAGCTTATTCGCTGCGACGACTGTGTTCCTGAGGGACCCATGCACACCCTTCAGACGTGCTGAGGGCGACGTCTCGTTGAACCCCTGCAGGCGCTTCGTGCACCGGAGCCTTAGCTTGGACGACGTCAAGTTCATCAAGAACGCCATGAGTTGCGTAAGTACTTTCTCTGTTTTTATTTACTCTGCATATTAGAGTTGACTGAAATCACACTTTGTAAAGTTTAACCAAATTTATAAAAAATAATATAAACATTTACTGTAATAAATTTATACAATGTGAAAGTACATTCAATGATAAATCTAATGTAGTTGATTTGTTATTGTATATCTTAATATTTTTGTTTATAAACTTGGTCAAAGTTTGTAAAACTTGACTTTGACCAAAACTAATATGCGAAGTAAATAAAAATGGAGGGAGTATATATATGCCCTACTATCTAGCTGACTGTTCGATGGATCGATAACCACATAACTCTTCTAAAATCCTCATCTACACTATGATTGTGTAAGTACGGCATTTCCTCCGAGTCAGGTAAAAATAGTTGTATAATTAGTTTGCAGCAATATACTCTTAAGATAGTTGCAACCATATATAGTACTACTTCTATGACACTTTGTACTCCCTTTGTTCCTAAATATAAGTCTTTGTAGAGATTTCACTATGAACTACATACAGAGCAAAGGGAGTGAATCTACACTCTAAAATGCATCTATATACATCCGTATGTGGTTTATAGTGAAATTTCTACAAAGACTTATATATTTAGGAACGGAGGGAGTACTATGAAGGTAGTAACATAGACTAGTGCTATGACACTAGTCTAAGTTACTCATCACTATGACTAGCCTAAAAGTGTACAATTTTCTTGTCCAAACCTCGGTATGAGGTTACCAGTTAAAACATATTGTAGGCATACGCTTTAAGCTACAGAATGTTTTTTTAATCTCCAAATCATTTTTAATCTGATATCATCATATAATTATGCTTCTGTGTGCGTCTAGCTATTTGCGGCTAATACTAGGTGATATGTCACACAGCTTGAAGTGAGTTGTGCCCGAACATTAACACGCAGCCGCTCTATTTATTTTCTACTACTCCCTTCATAAAAAGATTTAAGAGCGTTTAGATCACTAAAGTAGTGATATAAATATTCTTATATTTCTTTACAGAGGGAGTATCAATCAATTCTGTTTTTTTGTGAGTAATTAATTTTGTCTGTTTTTATTCTGGAGACTGTCAATGATGTGCTGGTTGGGGCAACTTCCGCTGCTCTGTCACGCTATTACTTTCGAAAGTCTGGTAAGTAATGTAAGCTGTACAACGAGGGTATACAGTTCCTCCCACAAGCCAACGTACTGTTTGCTATACACATTAATTCATGTAAATGCTCTTCAACTTGTGTTAGGTGGCACTGACACCTGCAGAACATGGTTGCGGTCTGTCCTCCTTGTCAACACAAGGCCAACCGCTAGCCTACAAGTAAGTTTTTCATTTCCCTTAGAAGAAAAGATTTTCCTTCATCAAAATATGTAAATTATTCAAAAAAATGTCACTATTGATATTCATTTATGCTTCTGCGCTCCGAATGGCTACACCTTACTTATGTAAATATATGACATTTCAGTTGTCAGAACGATTTTCAACACGCAAGTTTTGGCCCATTACTTTTCATATGAATGTTAGTAAAAGAATAAAAGAATAGTATGAATCATTGTATTATGAAACAACTCTTGTAAAACTATTGATATCATATATGCACACCTGAAGAATCTAATTAATTCCAGTGTATCATACTAGTAGTTTGGCCGCATGTGTGTTGAAATGTAAATTATTTCGGAATGCAAGAGATCATCTCATTACAAAACATCGTTATTTTAGTCTAATGTTTTCTTACGACTATATACAGACATATACTAATATGATAGAATCGGGTAGGAGCAACGATGTGGCATGGGGAAATCAACTAGGCTACATCCTCCTTCCATTTCATTTAGCGATGCACGATGATCCACTTGCATATGTTCGCAAGGCTAAGATGATCGTGGACAGGAAAAAGAGCTCACTTGAAGCTATCTTCACATGTAAGACAAGTGAAGTTTTTGTGAAAATGTTTGGTTTGAAGGTATATTTTCTACCCAACTTATATGTTTTTCATAAAACCGAATTACACGAATTAAGATACTCCTTGTTTAATAATAAACTAATATTTTCTTTTAGTTATTATCCAAGTTTGTAACTGTTTGACTTGACAATCCTAGCAGGCAGGCGCTTTTATCTTCCGCCGTATGTTCGCCAATACAACTATTTCATTCTCAAACCTGGTTGGACCAACCGAAAAAATAGAGTTGTGTGGGCATCCAGTTGTCTTCATTGCGCCTAGCGTTTATGGAGTTCCGCAAGTAAGTCACCCACGATCTTACGTCCAAAAAGCTTCAGTCTTAAACCAAAATTTTATCAAACTCAACTCATCCACCAAACAATCCACAATGCAAGGATATTGGTCGTAATGCTTCGCTTTGGAATAGAAAGCCATTCTATCTAAATTATCAAAACCACCCATTTGATCTACTTTGGTTTATTGGAAAAAAGGAGAATACAGAACTATAACATTATACATGCTTTACCACATGGTCATATAGTTATATTCAAAATTATAGATGCACCAAGGAAGAACTAAACGTATATAACTAGACGGACCAAATTTGTTAAAGAGTACTCAAAACTAGGTGAGGTGTACAATGAAAACTCTCTCCAATGGAGTTTATAGAACAATGAGATAGTCGGGAGTATTTGCATTGCTGCATTTCCCCCTCCTCCTCTTCTTTTGTAAGTGAACTTGAACCCAAGACACCACATATGGTTAGATGCAATTCTAGATATGACTACGTGGATAGTTTTGTCATTAAATAGCTACGCGACTATGGAGATAACTTGGTTTTGTGTCGGCATACATGAATACACACACCTAACCAAGCTAGGTTAACATCTTGGAACAATACAAGTAAAACTTCACCATGGAAAGAAAAGAGAAATGGAAGCAAACATATAAAATTCAATCATTCGGCCACCCTGATTTGTAATTAATCACAAAGGTTTCTTTTGCAGGCTTTGATTGTGCACTACCAGAGTTATAATAACACTATTAAGATAGTTTTATCAGTTGATGAGGAAATATTTCCAGATTATAGTCAACTTTTGGATGACTTTGTCGTGTCCTTCGGGCTCATTAAGGATGCGGCTTCAAGGCTTTCAGAATTCATCAAGAAAGAGTAATCAATGGTGAATTACTTAGTGCCCGTATGAATATTGTATTATGCTAGCATTATACTCCTACATATTCAATATGTGTGTATCATGAGTCTCTACAAAGTAGCTAAAATGATAAATTGTGCCAAACCAAGGTTGCAAGTCAAATGTATTAGGCACACTATTATTGTTGGACAATGATGTATCACAAGGAATAATATGAATTATACATTTATACGAGGACCATGCTAATTAATTAATTATCCTCCTATGAGATTTCAGTTTAACACAAAAATTTAAATACTAGTTTTTTTAAGCCTAATATTGGGGTACTCTGTGCCCATGGATACACTTTGTTTACCAACAATGTGGCATCCACCTCTGTTTTTTTCCACATTGTAATGATATCATATATTTTTAGTACAATCACATTTTAGTACTTTTAACGCATTCTTGAAGCCAATATTTGGGATGCTCATTTTTTTTGTCTCTTGTCCATTGGCGATGGCCATCACGGCATTATCTTGCCCCTTCAAGCTATCGCCATGTAAACGATACCAAATACGTTTATAAAAAAAGTAAAACTCCATCAAAGGCTCTCAACAATGATCTGAGATTATTGGCCATCTGATCAAACTCACCGACGCACCCGATTGATACAACACCTTGTAGGATTTCTCCCTCTCGCGATTCGTTCAATCCACCCTAATCAAGTTGGTGCTCCACAAAACATGCTAGAAACTATATCCTTCGTCGCACCGATCGGTAGTCGAAGGCCTAAGTAGCCCACCGAAAGGATTCTCCCGCCTTGCCCGTTTTGTGCTGTTAACTAGTGCATTCCATGCGCCCGCAAATCCTATTTGTCGCATTAGGCGGCAAACTATCGCTGCTCCGGATAGGCACTGACCCGAGTGACAAGAGATGGGCCAGCACACTTTGAGAGGTTACATAGTGCTAGCCAACCAATTTTTGAAGCCTTCTAGCACGTCCCCTGAACCTGTTTTCTGTTTGTTTTTCTTTGCTGGTTTTATTGGTTTTCGTTTTTGTTTTGTTTTTTCTTCTTGTTTTTTATTTTTATATATTTTCAAAAATTTCAAAAATGTCCGTGATTTCATTAAAAATGTTATCATTTCAAAAAATGCTCGTGTTTTTCAATAAATGTTCATAAATTTGAGAAAATGTTCACGTTTTCAATAAAGTTTCTTTTCTTAAAAAAATGTTCGAACATTTCAAAAATTGTTTGTGTCTTCAAAAAATGTTCATGTTTTAACTTTTAAACAAGAGATTTCTATATCAGAAATAATTTGCTACCCATGGTGGTAGCTACGCACGACTCCAGTTTTTATCTCTAATTATTTTGGACTACAAAAAATAACTCTATAACAAAAACATCATGACTTTGGACCATCCAGCAAAGCAAACATGCAATTATGCCAAAAATTCAAGAAAAAAGATTGAGAGAAGTGAGAAAAGGCCTTTTCTACACAATGAAAAGGCACTTGTGTCAAAAAGGAAATAAAAAAGACAAAGATAAGTGAGAAAAAGTCATTTCTATAAAACAAAAATGCACTTGTGCCAATGCCATAAGAAACTCGACACCTCTTATATATAAAAAATGAACTTATGCCAAAGGGTGTGTAGCCGCCACCATGCGTGCGTAGCTACCACCATGCATAGGAAATCGCCTCTCATTTCTATATTCATGCCCCTCCTTTCTTTGTTCTGCTCAGCTTCATCCAAGCCATCTAACAGTCCTCACATTTCTCCTCAACCGCTCAGCCCACCCTCACAAATGCCCAAGCGGGAGCTTGCCCATCAGGTGAAAGTAGTTGACCGTTACTTGACTCAGTTAGTGACGCATGGGACACCCCTTGCTGGCCCATCTGCTAGTGGCTGCATGGTCATAGGCAGCCCCTGAGCCCATCGGCCAGTGTCTGGCTAATTGGCCAAAAGGGTGGCTTATAATGCCGTGAAAGGGACTGGAATTCGAGCCTGGCCACTGAAACTACATCAAACGGGCCACTTGTGTATGTGTGTGTGTGTGTGTGTGTGTGTGTGTATGTCTCTGTGTGTGTGTGTGTGTGTTCTGTGACAGAACCGACCCAAGATTCAGTGACCCTGGAAATGATGGAGCGCCGACAGTGTGTAACAGCCCCAACCCAAAACCCAGGACCATTTGCAATCTTTGTAATATATTTTGGATCATATTGCAATATGTTGTGTGGTACTTCTTTTCTTTTTCTTTTCTTCATGTCTTTAAATGTTTCACACCAAATTAAAAACTCTGATCATTTTCAGCAAGTCATTTGAGCTTCCTCCTTTTCTTTTAATGACCTTCTACTTTCCCTATCAAGCTTTCCAAAAATTCTCAATCAATTTCATAGTTCAAGTTTGGTCTCCAAACTCGGCCACAAATTCTCTTTGCATTTATCAAAGCTCCACCAAAAATCTCAAGATTTTGAACACTTCTAACACCTAGCCCTAGTTCAAACTCATTTGAACTAAATTCAAAGAGTTTGAATTAAATCTTTCAAACATGCCCACAATCTTCTTCCTAAATCACACTTTTTTATAAAGTCAAGGAAAATTGCATTTTGCACAAACTCTTCTCCTAAACGTATGTACATTTCTTGTAGTCTCTGTTTATTTATTAAATGGAAAAGGAAAAGCAACATAGGGAGAGGGAGAGAGATACCAGAGCAGCACGACCCACTTAACCTTCCCCCTCTCTTTCTATTTTTCACCCCGTAGTCCAACCCACCAGCGAACCGGTATGTTCACTGTTCTTCTTCCTAGGGTAATTTTCCCCTCGGTGAAACCCAAGAGATGGCCAACGAGCCTGGACTTCCTTTTTCTCCATCAGTGACTAGAAAGAGGGCTAAGTTGGGGTTGATTTCTTGTTCTTGGGCATCTTGGTCGGATCAACCAACACCTTGTAGTTGACAAGCTCTGCGCTAGCCACATTCGTGTCAGCAATGTTTGAGTTATTTTTTGCAATGTCCTCTTCATACTTCGGGTCTTCGACTACAGTGATGGCACCTCTGGCCCCGACATCTTCACTTCAAATCACTGGAAAAAATAATGCGCTATAGCGCCGCTAATAGCACGCTATAGCATATAGAGATTTGGCTTGCTAAATAAATCAATGTACAATGCCTCGCTAATAGCACGCTATAGTGCGCTATAGCATGCTAATAGCATATTTTCGAGGGCCGCGCTATTTTCTGTAGCGCGCTATTTTTTTCATTGCTTCAAATACACATAGAATGGACGGATGATGAACTTTACGTAACCCGGCCACCCAAAAATGAAGTGGTATTCGCTCTAAAAGTCGATCAGCTCAAAAGAGAGGGCCTCCTTTCAGAAATTTCTCTCACCATCAAAGACGACCTCCAAAGAAATCTGTCTAAGTGGCCTTGATGCCTGGTACCACACCATGGTTATCATACCACTCAGATTGAGCCTCGACCGAGGGATTCCCATATTCTCCAGCGTGCTCGCATACAAGATACTAAGCTCGCTGCTATTGAATTCATGCACCAGCCAACTCATCCAAAAGTCCGAACTAATGGAGGGAGGTGGGCAATATATTTCAACACTCCCCCTCACGTCTAGGCTATTTTAGTCCTTAGACGTGGGATCAATGTAGGCCGCAGAATCGTTTTATTTAATACTGCGTTGGCAGGGTCTTGAACTCAAGACCTCTTGGCTCGGATACCATATTGAATTCATGCACCAGCCAACTCATCCAAAAGTCCGAACTAATGAAGGGAGGTGGGCAATATATTTCAACAGCTGCCACCACCCATTAGAACGATTTGCAGACATAATACATTAATGAGCAGATGCACCATGAGATCTTGCGTACCCAAAATGGCACATGCGGGGTGATTAGTATGGTCAAAGGTAATCGATGTCTCAGACCAGTTCACATACTCCAGGGTTGTTGAGGCTATGGGCTATGGCGTTGCACTCTCGACTATGAACCTTTCACACTTGATTAGTTTTTGGATCCACGAAAATCAAAAGCACACCGCGAATGAAATATGCCCTAGAGGCAATAATAAAGTTATTATTTATTTCCTTAATTCATGATAAATGTTTATTATTCATGCTAGAATTGTATTAACCGGAAACTTAGTACATGTGTGAATACATAAGACAAAACATATAGTCCCTAGTATGCCTCTACTTGACTAGCTCGTTAATCAAAGATGGTTATGTTTCATAACCATAGACATGTGTTGTCAGTTGATGAATGGGGTCACATCATTAGGAGAATGATGTGATGGACATGACCCATCCGTTAGCTTAGCATTATGTTTGTGTCAGTTTCATTGCTACTGCTTTCTTCATGACTTATACAAGTTCCTCAGACTATGAGATTATGCAACTCCCGAATACCGGAGGAACACTTTGTGTGCTACCAAACGTCACAACGTAAATGGGTGATTATAAAGGTGCTCTACAGGTGTCTCCGAAGGTGTTTGTTGGGTTGTCATAGATCGAGATTATGATTTGTCACTCCATGTTTTGGAGAGGTATCTCTGGGCCCTCTCGGTAATACTCATCACTATAAGCCTTGCAAGCACTGTGACTAATGAGTTAGTTGCGGGATGAAGTATTACGGAACGAGTAAAGAGACTTGCCAGTAACGAGATTGAACTAGGTATTGAGATACCGACGATCGAATCTCGGGTAAGTAACATACCGATGATAAAGGGAACAACGTATGTTGTTATGCGGTTTGACCGATAAAGATCTTCGTAGAATATGTAGGAACCAATATGAGCATCCAGGTTCCTCTATTGGTTATTGACCGGAAGTGAGTCTTGGTCATGTCTACATAGTTCTCGAACCCCTAGGGTCCGCACGCTTAACGTTCGATGACGATTGGTATTATGAGTTTATGTGATATGATGTACCGAAGGTTTTTCGGAGTCCCGGATGTGATCATGGACATGACGAGGAGTCTCGAAATGGTCGAGACATAAATATTGATATATTGAAAGGCTATGTTTGGACACCGGAAAGGTTCCGGGTGGTTCGGGCATTTTTTCGGAGTACCGGGAGGTTACCGGAACCCCCCGGGGAGTTAATGTGACTTAATGGGCCATGGTGGAAGAGAGGAGGAGGCGGCCAAGGTGGGGGCACACTGTGCAAGCCTTATCCGAATTCGGAGGGGGCCCGCCCCCCTTTCCTTCTCTCCCTCTCCCTCTTCCTTCTTCTCCTACTCCAACTAGTGAAGGGGAAAACCTACTCCTACTGGGAGTAGGACTCCCCCCTTCGGCGCGCCATAGAGGGCCGGCCCTCTCCCTCCTCCACTCCTTTATATACGGGGGAGAGGGGCACCCCATAGACACACAAGTTGATTGTTTAGCCGTGTGCGGTGCCCCCCTCCACAGATTTCCACCTCGGTCATATCGTCGTAGTGCTTAGGCGAAGCCCTGGGCCGGTAACTTCATCATCACCGTCACCATGCCGTCGTGCTGACGAAACTCTCCCTCGACCTCAGTAGGATCTAGAGTTCGTGGAACGTCACCGAGCTGAACGTGTGCAGATCGTGGAGGTGCCGTACCTTCGGTGCTAGGATCGGTCGGATCGTTAAGACGTACGACTACATCAACCGCATTGTCATAACGCTTCCACTTTCGGTATACGAGGGTACGTAGACAACACTCTCCCCACTCGTTTCTATGCATCACCTAGAGATAGATATTGCGTGATCGTAGGAATTTCTTTGAAATTACCGCATTCCCCAACAATGGCATCCGAGCCAGGTCTATGCGTAGATGTCATATGCACGAGTAGAACACAAAGAGTTGTGGGCGATAATAGTCATACTGCTTACCGGCATGTCATACTTTGATTCGGCGGTATTGTTGGATGAAGCGGCTCAGACCGACATTACGCGTACGCTTACGCGAGACTGGTTCTACCGACGTGCTTCACACATAGGTGGCTGGTGAGTGTCTGTTTCTCCAACTTTCGTTGAATCGAGTGTGGCTACGCCTAGTCTTTGTTGAAGGTTAAAACAGCACAATTGACGAAAAATCGTTGTGGTTTTGATGCGTAGGTAAGAATGATTCTTGCCAGAAGCCCATAGGATCCATGTAAAACTTGCAACAACAAAGTAGAGGACGTCTAACTTGTTTTTGCAGGGCTTGCTGTGATATGATATGGTCAAGGCATGATGTGATATAATTTGTTGTATGAGATGATCATGTTTTGTAACAAAGTTATCGGCAACTGGCAGGAGACATATGGTTGTCGCTTTATTGTATGCAATGCAATCGCCATGTAATTGTTTTACTTTATCACTAAGCGGTAGCGATAGTCATAGTAACAATAGTTGGCGAGACGACAACGATGCTACGATGGAGATCAAGGTGTCGCGCCAGTGACGTTGGAGATCATGACGATGCTTCAGTGATGGAGATCATGAGCACACGATGATGATGGCCATATAATGTCACATATTTTGATTGCATGTGATGTTTGTGCTTTATGCATCTTATCTTGCTTAGAACATCGGTAGCATTATAAGATGATCCCTTACTAAATTTAAATGTATAAGTGTTCTCCCTGAGTATGCACCGTTGCTACAGTTCGTCATGCCAAGACACCATGTGATGATGGAGTGTGATAAGCTCTACGTTCACATAATGGGTGCAAGCCAGTTTTGCACACGCAGAATACTCGGGTTAAACTTGACGAGCCTAGCATATGAAGATATGGCCTCGTAACACTAAGACCGAAAGGTCGAGCGTGAATCATATAGTAGATATGATCAACATAGTGATGTTCACCATTGAAAACTACTCCATCTCACGTGATGATCGGACATGGTTTAGTTGATTTGGATCACGTGATCACTTAGATGATTAGAGAGATGTCTATATAAGTGGGAGTTCTTAAGTAATATGATTAATTGAACTTTAATTTATCATGAACTTAGTACCTGATAGTATTTTGCATGTCTATGTTGTTGTAGATCAATGGCCCGTGCTACCGTTCCTTTGAATTTTTAATGCGTTCCTAGAGAAAGCGAAGTTGAAAGATGATGGCAGCAACTACACGGACTGGGTCCATAACTTGAGGATTATCCTCATTGCTGCACAGAAGAATTACGTCCTGGAAGCACCGTTGGGTGCCAGGCCTGCTGCAGATGCTACTGATGACGTTAAGAACGTCTGGCAGAGCAAAGTTGATGACTACTTGATAGTTTAGTGTGCCATGCTTTACGACTTAGAACCAGGACTTCAATGATGTTTTGATCGTCATGGAGCATATGAGATGTTCCAGGAGTTGAAGTTAATATTTCAAGAAAATGGCCAGATTGAGAGATATGAAGTCTCCAATAAGTTCTACAGCTGTAAAATGGAGGAGAATAGTTCTGTCAGTGAACACATACTCAGAATGTCTGGGTACCACAACCACTTGACTCAACTGGGAGTTAATCTTCCTGATGATAGTGTCATTGACAGAGTTCTTCAATCACTGCCACCAATCTACAAAAGCTTCGTGATGAACTATAATATGCAAGGGATGAACAAGACTATTCCCGAGCTCTTCGCGATTGAAATGATCTAGATGACGACTAGAGGGGGGGGGTGAATAGGCGTTTTAAAACTTTTACGGATATGGCTTTATCCTAATGCGGAATTAAACTAACGGATACTTTTCATGCCCAAATCCTAAATATGCTAGGCTCAACTAAGTGCACCAACAACCTATGCTAAACAAGATAGGCACTAAAGGAAACTATCAAGCACAAACTATATCACAAGATAAGGAAATGTAGGAACTACTAAGCAATTTAGCTAGCACAAGATATATCAATATGAGCAAGTATGAATTGCAGAAAGTAAAGGGTGTGGGTATGAGATAACCACAAGTGAGTCGGAGACGTGGATTTATCCGGAAGTTCACACTCGTGAGAGTGCTAATCTCCATTAGAGCGGTGCCAAAGCCAAAGCTCCGGGGCGTCACCAAGTGACTCACCGTATTCTCCCTTCCGAGTCACCCCAAACGGATGAGCCTCGGTTCACTCAGGGTTGGTCTTGAAGGCGACCACCACACCTTTACAAACTTCTCTGGAGCACACCACAGCCACGGAAGCTTCTAGAGGAACTTGACCACCTAGGCCACTTCAACACCCTTCCCCGGAGCACACCACAAAAGGAAGCTTCCGGGGGAACCTTGGCCACATAGGCCTCTTCACAATCTTCTCAATGTATCACCAAACCGTCTAGGAGGCAAAGCCTCCAAGAGTAACAAACTCATGGGCTCTCACTCGAACAAATCGATGCGGGGAGCTCAAACCAATGCAACAAATGCAATTCAAGATCAAGCAACAAATGCTCAACTCACTCTCTCAATCTCACAAGATGCAACTCAAGAAAGTGGGAGATTGAAGAGAGGGGATGCAATGGAGGAAATCAACAAATGACTCCAAGATCCATCCACAAATCACCCTTCACTTAGAAGGGATATATGGGTTTGGGAGAGGTGGTAAGAGGCTCAAAATGATGTTTAGAATGTGAATGAACAACCCCCAAACCGGTGGGAAGGAAGGGCTCTTTTATAGCCAACTTCCAAAACTAGCCGTTGGGGCTCCAACGGGGACTTCCCGGACACCCCGTGCCCACGGGGGTTTAGACCCCGTGCCCACGGGGTCCCGTGCGCACGGTACAGGCCCGTGTGCATGGGGCCCCGTGCCCACGGGGGTCAAAAACCCCGTGTCCACGGGGTACCCAGAACAGCCTGCAACAGCCCACTAAAACAGTGATAACTTTGGCATACGGACTCCGAATTCGATGATCTTGGGCTCATTTTGAAGCTATGGAAAAGCCCAAGGTCCTCACATAGAGAACCAACCAAGATCAACAATAAATAATGATGCAAGTAATGCAAAGGTTTGAGCTCTCTACATGCGACATGATCAAGCTACTTGCCCGAGAGTCCCTCTTGATAGTACGACTATCAAACCTATAATCCGGTCTCCCTCCAAGCACCATGAGACCGGCAAAACTAGGAAAACCTAGATAAGGTATACCTTTGCCTTGCATATTCAACTTGAGCTTGGTGATGACTCCAATTCTTGTCTCAAGTTGGAATCCCTTTCTTGTCCACAACCACTTGGTGAAGATGCTTGAATTGATTCCTCATATTGCAATGAGGGAAGCCTTAACTTAAGCCCATCTTCACATGAGAATTATCATGATGTGGACCGCAAGCTTCAAAGCATATAACCTCCGGCTTCTCATCTTGCACTTGGACTCCTTGAACCCGATAACAATCACCACTTGATGTCATCCACACATAGGCTACTTGAGATCTTTCCTTTTGATGCAAGCCCATGAGAAACACCTAACCCACATAGACATACCAAACACATAGCATGGGTTAGGTAACAAAGCACAATTCACAATTACTTACCATACCACTAGATCACTTGATCTCACGTGGTACAATGTTTGTGCTTTGAGAGTTGACCACTTAGATATAATCTTCGAGCTTCATCTTGGTCAACCAACATCTTTACTCGAAGCTCCATATTGGTTTATTGAAAGCCACAATGAACTCTTCATTTCCCTTCATTGCTTCAAGACTATATCACCAAAGACTCTTCCATGACCATATCAAGTTCCACTATGAATATCATCTTGGTCACCACTTGCCCTTCTAAAAACTCCATCACAATCTCTTGAGAGGCATAATGAATTCGTCACTCTAGTTGCTTGCTTCAAGACTTGATCAACCGAAACCCAACACATGAGCTCACCACGATCTTGTCTTGAGACCATAACTTGAATTCTTCTCTTTGATTATTCTCTCAAGCCCTTGATCCTTAAAAGCCCTCCATCATAATATCTTGAGAGGCACAATGAATTCTTCACTCTAGTTGTTTGCTTCAAGACTTGATCAACCTAAACCCAACACATGAGCTCACCATGATCTTGTCTTGAAACCATAACTTGAATTCTTATCTTTGATTACTCTCTCAAGACTTGATCCTCAGGATCCCAAATATATCAATCTTTGAGATCCTCCAATGCACTCCATCATGAACATAATTAGATTAGGCATTGAAACCAATCTTGATGGCTTCAATAGAAGTACTCGAAGACCAACTTGAAACCTCACTGGATATGGGATCTCGAGAGCCAACACCTAGGCCCCGTGAGCACGGGGTATCCAGAGAGTTGACACTTGACCCCGTGCGCAAGGTACAAGCCCGTGTGCACAGGGTATCCAGAGAAGGATACCATGAGGACTTCTTAGGATGCTTTGATGGCAGACTTCACAAAACAACCCAATGCACTTCAAGCATCACTATGGAACATATCTTCATATAAGATTCAATGCACTTGATGCTTCATAGGAATTGTCATTTAATACCAAAGCATAGGGCAAATATATCTTCATATATATGGACTTCATCCTTGATTCCGTCCAATATCCTTGAGGCACTATCTTCATATATATATGGACTTCATCCTTGATTCCGTCCAATATCCTTGAGGCACTATCTTAATATATATGGACTTCATCCTTGATTCCGTCCAATATCCTTGAGGCCACTATCTATGGACAAAACCTTCAAATATATCTCACTGAAAACATTAGTCCATAGAGATTGTCATTTAATTAGCAAAACCACACTTAGGGGCTACATGCCCTTTCAGCGATGCTAAAGGTCGCAGAGGTAGAAATCAAAAAGGAGCACCAAGTGTTGATGGTCAGTAAGACCACTAGTTTCAAGAAAAAGGGCAACAAGAAGAAGGGGAACTTCAAGAAGAACGGCAAAAAGGTTGCTGCTCAAGAGAAGAAACCCAAGTCTGGACCTAAGCCTAAAACTAAGTGCTTCTACTGCAAAGGGACTGGTCACTGGAAGCGGAACTGCCCCAAGTATTTGGTGGATAAGAAGGATGGCAAAGTGAAAGGTATATTTGATATACATGTTATTGATGTGTACTTTGTTGGGGAACGCGGTAATTTCAAAATTTCTCCTACGATCATGCAAGATCTATCTCTAGGTGATGCATAGCAATGAGAGGGGAGAGTGTTGTCTACTTACCCTCATAGACCGAAAGCGGAAGAGTTATGACAACGTGGTTGATGTAGTCATACGTCTTGACGATCCGACCGATCCTAGCACCGAAGATACGGCACCTCCGCGATCTGCACACGTTCAGCTCAGTGACGTCCCATGAACTCTAGATCCAGCTGAGGTCGAGGTAGAGTTTCGTCAGTACGATGGCGTGGTGACGGTGATGATGAAGTTACCGGCACAGGGCTTCGGCTAAGCACTATGACGATATTGACTGAGGTGTGTAACTGTGGAGGGGGGCACCGCACACGGCTAAAACAATTGTCAACTTGTGTGTTTAGGGTGCCCCCCTCCCCCATATATAAAGGAGGAGAGGGGAGGCTGATACGTCTCCAATGTATCTATAATTTTTTATTGTTCCATGCTATTATATTACCCGTTTTGGATGTTTATGGGCTTTACTTTACACTTTTATATCATTTTTGGGACTAACCTACTAAACGGAGGCCCAACCCGAATTGCTGTTTTTTTCCTATTTCAGTGTTTCAAAGAAAAGGAATATCAAAAGAGTCCAAGTGCGATGAAACCTCCGGGAACGATCTTTTTGGAACAAATGCAAACCTGGAGACTTGGAGTGGAAGTCAAGAAACAAGGGAGGCGCCCACGAGGGTGCCCGGCGCACCCCCCACCCTCGTGGGGCCCTCAGGAGTCCACCGACCTACTTCTTCCTCCTATATATACCTACACACCCCAAGAACATTAGAACAGACCACGAAAATCTAATTCCACCGCCGCAACCTTCTGTATCCGCAAGATCCCATCTTGGAGCCTTCACCGGCGCTCCGCCGGAGGGGGAATCGATCATGGAGGGCCTCTACATCATGTCCAAGGCCTCTCCGATGAGTTGTGAGTAGTTTACCACAGACCTTCGGGTCCATAGTTATTAGCTAGATGGCTTCTTATCTCTCTCTTTGAATCTCAATACAAAGTTCTCCTTGATCTTCTTGGAGATTTATTCAATGTAACTCTTTTTGTGGTGTGTTTGTCGAGATCCGATGAATTGTGGGTTTATGATCAAGTTTATCTATGAGAAATATTTGAATCTCCTCTGAATTCTTTTATGTGTGATTAAGTTATCTTTGCAAGTCTCTTCGAATTATCAGTTTGGTTTGACCTACTAGATTGATCTTTCTTGCAATGGGAGAAGTGCTTAGCTTTAGGTTCAATCTTGCGGTGTCCTTTCCCAGTGACAGAAGGGGCAGCAAGGTGAAGGAAATATGCCCTAGAGGCAATAATAAAGTTATTATTTATTTCCTCATATCATGATAAATGTTTATTATTCATGCTAGAATTGTATTAACCGGAAACATGATACATGTGTGAATACATAGACAAACATAAAGTCACTAGTATGCCTCTACTTGACTAGCTCATTAATCAAAGATGGTTATGTTTCCTAACCATAGACATGTGTTGTCATTTGATTAATGGGATCACATCATTAGGATAATGATGTGATTGACATGACCCATTCCGTTAGCCTAGCACTTGATCGTTTAGTATATTGCTATTGCTTTCTTCATGACTTATACAAAGTTCCTGCAACTATGAGATTGTGCAACTCCCGTTTACCGGAAGAACACTTTGTGTGCTACCAAACGTCATAACGTAACTGGGTGATTATAAAGGTGCTCTACAGGTGTTTCCGAAGGTACATGTTGAGTTGGCATAATTCGAGATTAGGTTTTGTCACTCCGATTGGCGGAGAGGTATCTCTGGGCCCTCTCGGTAATACTCATCACCTAAGCCTTGGAAGCATTGTAACTAATGAGTTAGTTATAAGATGATGTGTTGCAGAACGAGTAAAGAGACTTGCCGGTAATGAGATTGAACTAGGTATTGGATACCGACGATCAAATCTCGGGCAAGTAACATACCGATGACAAAGGGAACAACGTATGTTGTTATGCGGTTTGACCGATAAAGATCTTCGTAGAATATGTAGGAACCAATATGGGCATCCAGGTCCCGCTATTGGTTATTGACCGAGAATGGTTCTAGGTCATGTCTACATAGTTCTCGAACCCGTAGGGTCCGCACGCTTAACGTTACGATGACAGTTTTAT